>NW_026011138.1:0-2945 GCF_001458135.2 Marmota marmota marmota
AAGCTTCAGGCATTCCCCGTGCGGGCCACCAGTTGCCGGAGTCTGGTTGGGCACAAAATCACGAGCCACTCAAGCAGGAACAAAGTTTATTTTTTGAAACTGCCGCCAATGTCCGGTACCGCCCAGGAAGATTTTTTCCACCCACGTGGCCTCCTCTGGGAACCGCAGAGAGAGCTCCTCCCCCAGAACTCCCTCCTACTGTACTTCCCCAACCAATGGGAACTCTCCAGGAGTCCCGTAGCCGGCCTAGGTGAACAGCAGGAGTCCAATATTCATATGAATGCAAATCTTAACATAATCATATCATCTCAATGGCTAGCTGGCGTCACCTTTCGACCAAAAATGCCATGCATCATATACTTGGCTCTTAGCAATATACCATTCTTAAATGATTGCCAGAGCCTACTTTGCTGTTATTCACTACATTAGTATTACTGTATGTAATTAAAATAGAAGTTATCTATAATTTCACCTATTCCCTTTTAATCTAGTCTTTTTCTTTTACAGAAATAATGAGTTCTCTAACTCCCTCTGCCACCCTACAAAACCCTATTCCCCAGAGGTATTTCATCTTCCTAAATCTACCTAAAAACTCACTATTTAATGAGTTCAGGTTTCCCCTCTGGACTAAGAAGGTACAATGCTTCTTCTGCCTCATCTCCATTTATTCCAAGGCTAACAAGTTTATACGTGGATGCCACATTTAGCAGAGCCAAAAAGCAACTTCTCTACACCTCTGTACAGAACAGTCAAAGATCTCTATATGTCCTGCTCCACAAACATCTCCTCTCCCTACTTGCCAGAAGTACCTGTTAAGAATGTGTCTCTCAAGCCCACAAATTCTCTCAGAGCTATCACACTACAGCCTCTCCACTTCCCAAACTGGAGCATGCATAAAGGAGGGACAGGGTGGTGAATTGAGAGGAATATATTTAATAGGAAGTACAAGTAAACATCAATGAGCTAGTTACAGGTGATAATGGACATGTCTAGAAATGGGTTGTCTACTCTGGTGCAGTGGAAGAAATTAACATTTCTGACTTGCCTTGTTTTGTCAATATTTAAGCATTTGTTCTATTGAATGTGACTACTTGTACAGACATACTTTTGTTTGCCTCACACATGAAAAGTGAAAGCATAAGGCATGTAATCCAAGTGGTTTCTGATCCAAGCATTTTTATAGCATATTATTAAATCTAGCTCAAAAATAATAGGAAAGATAATACCTTCCCCCCTAATATTTGCTCTATCAATCCAGACTCAACAGCACAGAATATCTTGAATTGTATTAAAAAATAAAGGCTTCACTTTATAAAATACCATTTGAGGTGTTATTTTATCAATGATCAGCATGCCCACCTGCTGAAAGTAGAAAATAATGGCATGCTCCTCTCTCCATGGGTGAGTATTTCAGGTTTAAGATGGAAAGTTCTGAAAAAAGAAAGGAGGAGGAGGCTGTTATAATGTGTGTATACATCATTTCCCTCCATAAAGAATTAGTACTGAAATGCTTTTGCTGGCTTTATGACACAGATTCCATACCTTTTGTTAATTAACAAGGAAACAGGTGGTGACAACAACTACATCAAAACTAGAAAGGCTTTCCAAATTGAAATCAGACTATCATTTTGAAGACAATATGGAACACTATTGTACTTATTACATTGTTTATTTCAAGATCAGCTTGTTACAAATTCTGGGTTTGAAAAACATGCAACTCCATCTCCCCATGCACTGCAACTAGGAGTTATACTAATACATGAATGTAGAAAACAACAGATGACTAAAAAATCATCTTTGGATTTGTTTTATTATCATTCTTATATTTGAATCTTGAGTGTCCTCGATCAGAAAATTCATTCAACCTTAAGCAATGAAGTCTCACCCTAAAAATCCGAAGACCTGAATGTCGAGAAATTCTCTATTTTTAATAGGCAGCACAGTCCTTTCTTACTCCCTCCCTTCTCTTGGATCAGCAGGTGTCTCTGCTGCTCCAGTAGATCGAGAAAAGGAAAAGGAGAGGGCGATGAGAAAGGAAATTGTCTACGTATTTTGGTGGTGGAGGTGGGAGGTATTTTAATATGATTAAACTCTCCAGTTTTAACGTTCTTAACCATATTTTATAATGATCTGCTATTAAGGATTATGCAGCAGAGTTTGGGTATGTCCATCTGTAACTTATAAACGGAAAGGAACAAGGAATAGGAGGCAGCACAGGGATGGGGTGGGGGAGAGCAAATGTGGGCGCGTGGGGACGGGAAGGGAGAGGCGGATTTGGCAGTCAGAAGGGGGACGGGAGGAACAAAAATGGAAACTGTGGCCTGGCTGCCCTGCCCCATTGTGTGCGTGTGTGGGGTTGGGGCCCACAATGTCGCACTCCCCTCCTCCCACTCCGGGCTTTTCCTTTGCTGGTCTAGGCCACTAAATATAATGTACAAAAGGTCAATAGCCAAGAAAAGAAAGGCCATCTCCCGAGGATGCGCAGGCTTGCTGCCGGGCGACCAGGAATCGGCAGGGCAAGCGGCGGTCCCAGGGCGCGTGGCTTTGGGGCGTTGGAGGGAAGAAGCCCCAAGATCACCAGCCCAGACCCTTGGGCCCACGGCGCTCGCCCGTCCTCACTACCCCTAGGCGCCTCTGACCAAGGCGGTCGGTGAAGGCGAAGCTGAACGTCCGCCCGCCTTATGGGTGCCACTGGGGCTCGCCTCATCCCCGTCTGACCCTTTGCAGGGCTCGCCTGGTTGCCCCCGAGTCCAGGCCCTCCTGTGCGGGATCCCCTCCTCGTCATTTCGGGCGGCAATCTCCAAAAAACATGGCGGCCGGGCATCGACCGCGGCGCCTCCTCTCCGGGTCCTCGGGGTTGACGAGGTTAGCTGCGGCCAGCGCCCGGGACCCGCGGCGGGCAAACCCGGGAGGTGCGGGGGAGGCCAGGGCCGAGAACTGGAAGG
>NW_026011139.1:0-2945 GCF_001458135.2 Marmota marmota marmota
AAAAAAAAAAAAAAAAAAATGTAGCCAGAAAGAAATACTTTGGGCTTTGCACTAAAAATAGATCTGGAATTAACCGTTTCTTACTACAGCCCATTGTTATCCTCCTGGTCCATAGCAGCATCAGGTATAAGTGCCCTCCTAATTGGTCTGTTTCTATCGCCCCCCCATCACACACATACACACACACACACACACACACACACACACATACCACTACTGTCTAATCACATCACAAAACCAGAATAAGCCCTTTGCAATGCATGTCAGTTTACATCATTTCTCCTCCCAATCCTCCAAAGGCTTCATGTTTCATGAAAATTCAAGCCCAAATCACTAAGGTGGCCTCTTAGAAAAAGCTGTTTCTCATATTTCCTCTCAAATCTCGCTCCCTTTTATCTCCTTTAGTTGCTATGTTCCAGTCGTCCTGTAACACCTTCCCCACCCACTGCACTACTCATTTTAACCATTGAAGACTTTGGACAGATGTCATCTCCTCAGAAAGACACACTTTTGGTGAAATTATCCTATCCTCATATGCTCTTATGCATTCTTATTTTGCTCTTATTTTCCACCAGCTAGGACTTGCTGTTCTCCAACATTTACCTGATCATTTACTTGTATCATTTACTGCCCTCTAGAATAAAGAACTAGCTAGTTTTGCAGCTCAGTGGTAGAGCACTTGACTAGTATGTTCAAGGTCCTGGATTCCATTCCCAGTGCTGTAAACAAACAAACAGAAAAGGATGTAAACACTCAAAAGAGTATCAAATCATTTATTGAGGTGTTTTGTCACTGATGGAAAACAGCCCTAAAATATAATAATCATATTTGCTGAATGGGAGACTTCATAAAAAGCAGATGATCATCATTTCAAAGACAATTTACTGAGAAGCAAGTATATAAATCCTACATTATAGACAGGACCACAGCACAGAGGGTTCCTAATGCTTAAGGGAGAGATCTATTACTTCCATAATGAATTTGAAGAAATATCAGAAGTAAACTAGAATTTTCAAGAGAGATCCACATATCTTTTTTTTTCTGGTGGTTATGTTGTATTTATTAAACATCAGCATGTCAAACAGCAATACCAAATGTGGGTGGGACTAAAGAAGAAAGAAAGGTATTGAACAGTATTCTACTGCTAGTAAAAGAAAATTGCCAATTTCTGGAGGTACACATATCTTTAATGAGAGTATTTACCTCAATAGATTATCAACTATTTACCAAGATTAGCAACCAAAATATAAAAATTCAAGTTCTCCCAAATCAAACATATGTTTAATATAACTTCAAAAACATTACAAGATTTTTTAAAGAAATTAGTGAAGTACTTTCAAAGTTCATTGGAAATAATAGGCAGCTGAGAACCTAGATTACTACTGACAGAGAAGAATACAAAAGAGATAAAAAATACGTATCAATATTAGGATATTACTAGGAAGTACTATATTGTGAGTTACTGATACTGATTTAAGACAAGTTTGGTAAATCTAAAAAACAGACCAACAAATTGGGAAATTGCTTCCAGAACAGATGAGGCCAAATCACTTTTTAGTGATTTAGTTAAGGGCTAAGGATATATCTCAGTGGTAGGGCACATATCTAAATTGTACATGAGTTTCATCCCCAGATCACAAAAAGAAAAAGAGTAAGATGGAAGAAAGGAAGGAAGGAAGGAAGGAAGGAAGGAAGGAGAGTTTAATCAATATATGCTGTTGGGAAAAATGTATTAATTAACCTTTTGTCTAAAAATGACTTATTCACACCTCTTACAATATAAAAAATAGATTTCTCATGGATAAAAAATAATAAGAAAAAGATTCTGAATAAATTATAAGCAGATGACTTTCAAGGTAAATAAAGTTTTCAGAAAGCTTTACAATGAGAATGACCATTTGAATGGATTAAATTTGTTGACTATTACTATTGCTATAATTATCATTACTAAACAAATATCCCATGTGACTGGTACTGAGTGGAACATCTGATTGTGTTAGATAAAAACACTTGGAGGGGCTGGAGTGGTGGTTTAGTGGTAGAGCACTTGCCTGGCATGTGTGACATACTGGGTTCAATCCTCAGCACCACATTAAAAAAATAAATAAATAAAATAAAGTTATTTTTTAAAAGCTAACATTAAAAAAAAAAACACTTGGAGAGGGTTAAGGGTCAGAGATCATTCATTAGGCATTAGTGCTTAGAACTTTTATTTCTCATTCATAGTTATCATCAAACCTTCAAAAAAAAAAAAAAACCTCATGCTTATCCATAAGAGCATTCTGAGAAGTTCTTTGAAAAATAAAAGAGAATGAATTTAATCTACAGTTTAGGTAACTAAAGACCACAACGACCTGATGCAGTTGGAACACCTGTATTGAGATGACCCAAAGTGATTGAAAACTAAATAAGAAGTAAAAGTGAAGAGCAAGAAAACAAAGGAGACGAGAGAAGAAGAAGGAGACTAGAAGGACACTAGACTCTAGCACACTGAAGTTAACACAGGAATTCCCAAATGTAGGAATATCATATTTTGGGACTAATGGAGGAGGGACTGCCAAAAAACATAAAATTTAGGGTTAATTTGATTTTATTAGTTTAAAAAATACCTTACTATCCAAAAGAATAAATGAAATAATTGCATTGCACCTGCATACACATGTATATCATATATATAGATATGCACACAAAAATGCCTAGGTATATACATATGCAAACACATACACACACACACACACACACACACACACTTATGAGGAATCTATTGAGTGAATTTGACTACACAGAGTATAATTAGGAACAAGTTGATTCTTGTTCTTTTATTTTTTATTTATTATTATTGCTTTATAGCAAAGGAGAAACACAGGGGATTCCTATTCCCAAGGCTGTGATTCTGCATCAACAGGAACAGGGGGGCTTTAAAAAAAAAAATATATATATATATA
>NW_026011140.1:0-2945 GCF_001458135.2 Marmota marmota marmota
TTTAAAAAAACAAAACAAAACTATAAGTAAATAGCAGAAAGATTAGAAGAACAGTAGGAAGTACTAGGTCCTGAATTAGAACAAATTATATTCTATGCTTTTATAATTATATTCTAGTATATAACTTCTATTTTGATGTATAACTGAAAAGAACCAATAAAAATTCTAAAGAAATGTGAGGCAATGAAATTTTCTAAAAATTTACTCATCATCTAATCAAAGAATAAATGGTGTGTGCAAAGTAATAATCAATTCTGGAAGCAGAAACACTCAATAATTGTATGGGAATACTTTAGTTTTAGAATTGTTGTTTTTCCATTATAGTTTCTTAAAATATATAAATTCTATGTCAAATTTTGAAATTTCAAATTTTAGATGTTTCTGTGTTTACTTACTCTAATGTTTACTGTAAAACACTACTATTTTTATGAACTATTCCAGGTTAGGAAATATATTTGCAAATATCCTGGAAAAGCTAAAATAAGGTTAAATGTAAACAATATCTTTTATTTTTGAAATTAATTTTATTTGAGTTATGAAGAGGTAAATATTATGTGAGTAACAAGGGTATAATTTTTAACTGGGAGATAAAAGTATAGAGGTATCATTCTGTGTTCCATTTAAAATGCTATTTTGGTATTATTTATAACTCAACTGAGCTCATTTGGCCTGGAGAAATGCACCATTTCTAAAAGCTGGTGTTATATACAGTGTTGAACATGAGTAAATGTGGATAAAATAAATATCTACTTGCTGAAATGTCCTAAGTAGTATAATATGCATGAGACAACTAGTAATTAGGTCTACTGAATTAAAAAAAATATATGCTTTAAGTTTGCATTCTCTTTTAATACATGAGATGTGAAAGTTTTGAGTAACTGAAATTGGTGCCATAAAGGAAGAATAAACAAGTTAGAGTAATGTCATAAATATGTTAGTAGGAACAAGAATATCCTCCAGCCTTCTCCAAACTTGAGTTTAGATTTGGACTTCAGATGAAAATTTGCTAGTTTTTTCCTTCTTCCTTGTCTTTTAAAAAATGACTTACTCCACTGTCTTTTGTTACCTATGTCAAGCAAAGCTGAAATGACTTTAATTTTGTGGCATCAGCACCTGGTTTATTAAGAAATATTTTATTGTTTTATATCTTATTGTTTTGTTAATTTAATTATATGAAGGTAATGGAATAAAAAGAACATGTCTCCCTTTCTAAAACAATGACTTACTCTAATACTCAATATTTCCCTGCAGAAAACATCTTTTCAGTGTCTATTCATTGTTCCATCTCTGTCATTGTGGTTTGGTTATTGAGTCAATGTTTCTATTTAGCAGCTCTGTGTGGTTATTATTCATTGGTATAACCCCACAAGATTGTTTTTGTCATTTATCTTTTTGTGGAAGCAGCAAAATTTGTATAATTATTTATCTTTAGCTATTTAACACATAAGATGGACAAAACTTATACTGTTTATGAATCCAATCAATCTTCTTTAATAGATAACTCTAAAAGCTCATGTCTTATGAGCTTTCCCCTCAAGAGGTAATTCATGCCAATATAAGTCATAAAAACACATTAAAATATCACATATAATTTCTCATATTGTTAGTCTTTTTCAAAAGTAGTCTAAATAAAGATGGCTACAATGTTTATTCTACATCATTCAGGTTAAGAAAATAGTATAATGGATTTCAGTATTTGTGTAAAAATCAATTTTAGACAAGGGGAGTGACATTTTGGGGATCTCTCTGTCATGGCTCCTAATCCTTATCCCATTAGAAATTATAGCTTACTAAGTGAGAGAATTGTAGTTTGAGTATAGATCAGAATGCTTATTCTGTTGTACCCTACAGTAGTGGAGAACAATAATTATTTTGTCATATTTGGTTCTTATTATCCCTTATTTTTTTTCTTCCTAGAACATCCCAGAAAAAGAAGGAGAATTAATTGAAGCTTCCAGACAATCCATGAAAGATGGTAAGCTATGTGAAGACTGCCTGAAGTTGTGCTGCTTACTGACTTTAAATTACAGAATTTATATACTCTTTATTTTGTTTTTATTGTCAGAAGTAATATATATATATATATAGTATTTTCTTTATACATCAATCTGTTGATTGGCAACTAGGCTTCATTTGATAGCCTTTCTAGTTTGAATTGTGCTGCCATAAACTCTGATGTGGCTACATCCCTAAAATATGCTGATTTTAAATCTTTTGAATCTATACCAAGCAATGGAAGAGTTGGGTGTACCTTTCTTCTGCATCCTCATCAACATTTAATATTATTTGTGTTTTTGATAATTGCCATTCTGAAGAGAGTGAGATAAAATCTCAATGTAGTATTTATTTGTATTTCCAAACTGCTGGAGATGCTGAACTTTTTAAAATATATTTATTGTTCAATTGTAATTCTTTTTAGAAAGATCCCTTTAGTGTTTTTCAATTTATCCTGTGAGTTATTAATTATTTGTGATAAGTTTTTTGAGTTCTTTATATATTCTGAATATTAACCCACATTTGTGGATCAGGTGGCAAAGATCTCCGTTTCTGCAATATCTGTCTTCATGCTCTTATTTGTTTCCTTTAGTGTTCAGAAGTTTTTAATTTTATGCCATCCTACTTATTGATTCTTGGTATTATATCTTATGCTTTAGGAGTTTTGTTAGGACAATTGATGATTGTGATAATATGTTGAAAAGTTCAGCTTACAATTTTATCTAGCAGCTGTAGAGTTTCTTGTGTAATTCCTAAATCTTTGATCCATTCTTGAGTTGATTTTGCTCTTCATGTGTTTAGGTATTTTTTTTTCCCAGACCCCCTTGTTAAAAAGGCTGTATGTGTTGTTTTCTAATAGCAATCCATTGTGATCTGATAAGGGATAAATGGAATTATTTTGTTTTTGTATTTACTAAGACATGTTTTGTATCCTAATATATGATCTATTA
>NW_026011141.1:0-2945 GCF_001458135.2 Marmota marmota marmota
ACTCAGGAGGCTGAGGGAGGAGGAACATAATAAAGTTTGAGGCCAATCTCAGCTATTTAGCAAGGCCCTGAGCAACTTGGCTGACTGTTGCAAAAAAAAAAAAAAAATTAAAAGAGGGCTTGGGAAAATGGGAGTTCATAACCCACTTGAATCAAAGTGTGAAATATGATATATCAAGAACTATGTAATGTTTTGAACAACCAACAATAAAAATTTTTTTTAAAAAAAGAACAAAAAATAAATAAATACAAAGAGGGCTTGGGGGCGCTGGGATTGTGGCTCAGTGGTAGAGCGCTCCCCTAAATTTGACTCTCATCACAGTTAACAAATGAACATTTGATTTGCTCACCATAATACTTACAAATTCCAACAGGACTGCCCACGAAGGTGTTGGTTCTTTCTCTGTAATCTTTATGTTTTCCAGTTTGTTTTTTTATTTTGTATCCTCTGAAATATCCAAGTTCTTTGAAGATGCTTAACCTATGACTATTTGACATAGAGTTATTTCAAGTCAGCTACCCATACTTCTGTTTTAAAGTTTTCATATGGCTATCTCCAGAATTAGCCAAGTTCCTCGGATTTAAGATCAAAGTCTTCTTTATTATTCCATGTACTTGTAACTGTTGTACTTATCCACTCCAGATGAAATATCCAACTTATGAGCCAAAAAGCAGAAACGAACAGAAATTTTCACATCTGAAGAGTATTCCTAAACATCAGCACATAAAAAGACACAAATAGCTATCTCAATACTACCATGCTGGTGGAAAACTGCAACATCTTAAATTTCCACGTAAGTAAAAGATAAAAAGAAAAAAACTCTGTATTCTTTCAATGTCTTCATTTAGAAAAGCTGTCCCATTGTGACATGAAAAGGGCTGAGGTCAAAAATTCCTAAAAGTTTTAATAAAGGTAAAAATAAACTGCCATGAAACTTTAGCAATACTCAAAACAGTAATTTGAAGCTGCTGAAACTACTCAGTACACAAATCAAACAAATCTTACAGTTTGGCTGAAGAACAACAACAGGATGGGGGTGGGGGGGCAAAAATATCACCAGCTGAAATACTTTTAACCACTTATATAATCCGTTTGAACCAAAATACTGAAGAAATGCCTGGGTCTCTTTTTAAGTAGTTTGTAGAATCTGTTCACTACTATCAATTCACTTCAGAGATGATTCTTGCCAATTTTAATAAACTTCAGGGGCAAAATTATCCAAAAACATTGTAATTCCAAAATGGCCACTTGAAATATCCGGGGCCTTTTACACAAAACCTAGAAGATCATCTTCATATCTGAATAATTCAATCACCTGTAAAAGTTATTTAAAAAATTAAATTACACAGAGTTTGGGTTTTGAACTAAAAAAAAAAAAAAATCTATCCCCATCTTAAAGATCAACGTTTAAAGCAAAATTCACTTCTGTATAATCCTACAGGAACCTGGAAAAGGGCTTTGCCAAAGCAAGCACTCTTTAAATAAAAGTCTACTGAGTGAAAAGGAAGGGACTGGGGGGCACCAGTGGGTAATGGAAGCAGGAGGACAAGTACTGATTCGAACTGGGAACAGCGTGCGGACGTAATACTGGGGAACTGGGGGATCATATGAGCGAAACTAACCTTTCTGAATAAATACTAAAACTATGAAATTGACAATCTTACAAAAGATTTTCTCCAATTCTATTCAATGTTCCAAAGGAAAACTAATAGTTGTGCTACCATGAAGCATTAGTAAATGTGTAACTTGGGAGAATGAGGGACATAAGAGAGACGCTCCCTCCAATTTGAATGTTTAAAAGAGGCATGTTTTCTCCACTAAGCTAGAGAGGTGGAGGAGTGGACCAAGAATGTTTCTTAAATTCGCCTGAGGGTCAGACTTCTCCGCTCTGGAGGGCGGCAGTGGGATAAAGGTATAGCTTCCTATTTCCTTAAAATACAGAAAACAGGTTTTTCCCAAAAACCAAATTAGTGAGAGGTACCAGGCCCATCTCCTAAACCGGAAAAAAAAAAAAAGATCTCGCCTCCCGAAAGAATTAGTCTCTTCAGTCCCCACAGGACTCGTGAGGAGCAAGGTAGCACTGGCCTCGGTCCCCGGCAAGAGCCAAGGATCCGAGAGAGGCGGGGAGCGCGGAAGCGCTGCTGAAGAAAACAGCCGAAGGCCACAACTCGGCCTCGACTCCCTTCGGAGAAGGGTAGTGTTGCATAGCAGGCGGGCGCGTGCGAGAGGCCTGAGGAAGGCAGACCGAGCGCGGAGGGCGCCGGACCGCTCCAGCCTCCGCCAAACACTCCCCCCACCACGCAGCCGCCAAAGCAAAGCACCCACCCCCTCCCACAACCGTCACCTCCGCGCCACCGGGGCTGAGTCAACACCCAGGCGAGGCCTCCCCGCGCCTCCCTCTCCTCGCCCCTCTGGCTCCCCGCCGCCCCCCCGGCCGCGGGCAGCCTCACACCTCGCGCCGCCAACGCCGCTCCCGACCCCTCAAACCCCAACGCCGACACGGGCAACCCCCTCCTCCCCCAGACTCCGGCGTGGAGCACAGAGGACGATATTACCTTCTGCCCCACCAGAGGTGTCCCTGGCCTGGGGGTGCCGCTGCGCTCGATCCCGGGAGGAGGTTTTCGGTACTTTGAATAATCCCCTTTTGCCGCTTTTCCCTCCCCCACAACCAGTCTCAGTCCCAAAATGGCGCCGACCCGATCCGCAATGTTCTGGGCCAAGTCTCGCGAGATCGTGGAAGGTGGTGAGGCGGGGAAAGAACTAGAGGGACTGAGGAGAAGAGGAGGGAAGGCGGGGCGAGGAGAAGGAGGAGGGAGAAAGGGTGTACAAGAAGCGGTACGAACGAACCTACTGGGCGGGGCAGCAGGAGGAGCGCCTGCACCAGAGAACCTTCTGGCCGAAGCAACAGCACACGCCCCGGTCAGAGAAGCTCCGCCCTCTACGTC
>NW_026011142.1:0-1208 GCF_001458135.2 Marmota marmota marmota
AACCCTAACACTCTCTATAACCCTAACACTAACATGAAAGCTAACACTAAACAAAACCCTAACACTAACACTAACCCTGAAACTTATCTTTGTCTTAACCCTTACACTAACTCTAAACTTAATCCTAAACCTAACACTAACTATAACACTAAACCTAATCCTAATACTAATCCAAACCCTAACCCTAACCCTAAACATTACCCTAACACAAACCATATGCCCTCACACAAACACAATCCTAAAAATAAACCTAACCCTAACCCGAACTCTAAAACTAACCCTAACCCTAACCTGAACCCTAAAACTAACCATGAACCTTAAACTAACCTTAAACATAACACTAACCCTAAGCCTAAAATAAATCCTAACCCTAACTGTAACACTAATTCTAACCCTAAACAACATAGCCCTAACCCTAAACCTATCACTAACCCTAACACTCTCCCTAACCCTAACACTAAAGCTAACCCTAATTTTAACCCTAAGCCAAAAATATCCCTAACCCTAACCCTTACACTAACCCTAAAACTTACCATAATCCTAACCCTTACCCTCAAACTAACCCTAACCATAACCCTAACCCTAACACAAACCTAACCCTTACCCTAATCCCAGCCCTAACCCTAAAACTAAACCTAAACTATCCCTAAACCTAACACTATCCCTAACCCTAAAACTAACACTAACCCTAACCCTTAAAATAACCCTGAATCTAACACTAACCCTAACAAACCCTAACCCTAACACTCACGAACTGTAATTCTAACACTAACACTAAACCTAAACCTCACCATAAATGTAACCCTAAACCTAACACTTATTCTAACCCTAACGCTAACACTAAGCCTCAATCTGACTCTAACATTTACCCCAACACTAATCCTAAACCTAACCATAATTGTAACTGTAACACTAACCGTAATCCTAACCATAAACCTATATCTAACCCTAAAACTAACCCTAACCAAAATTCTAACACAAAGTCTAAACCTAACCCTATCCGTAATCTTAATCCTAACCCACACCCTAAACCTAATGCTAACACAAACACTAAACTCAACACTAACCCTAACACAAACCCTAACCAAACCCTAACCCTAACCCTAACCTAAATTTAACCTAAACCCTACCTAAACTTAACCCTAACCCTAACACTAACCCTAACATTAAACCTGAACCTAAACCTAACACTAACCCAAACCCCAACC
>NW_026011142.1:6027-10225 GCF_001458135.2 Marmota marmota marmota
AACTCTCAATCTAGCCCTATTTCTAGTTCAAATTCTGTTACAATAACCATAACACTAGCCCTAAACTTAGCTCTAACCCTAGCCATAGCCCTAAACCTAGATCTAACCATAACAATAAATCTAAGCCTAAACTTCACGCTACTATTAGCCCTAACACTATTGCTAATCATAAAACTAGCCCTAACCCTAGGCCTAGTTCTAAAACAAAACTGAGCCATAGCCCTAACCCTAACCCTACCTAACCTTAACCCTACACCTGATATTACCCCTATCCATAGATCTAATCCTAGTTCTAAGCCCAGCCTTAATCCTTACCCTGATTGGAACCCCAGCCCTATCCCTAATTTTATCCCTTGTCCTAGCACTAAACATATCTGTAAATCATACCTTACAATAACACTAATGCTAACATTAACCCTAGCCATAAACCTAGGCTTAAACCTAACACTAACCTTAGCACTAATCCTAGCCCTAATTTAGGCCTAACACTAAACCTAAACCTATCCCTATCCCTAAGACTAACTCTAACTCTCGCCCTAGCCTATCCGTAGATCTAAACCTATCCCTTATCATAACCCAAAACCTAGCCCTATCCATAGCCCAACCTTAGCCCTAACTTTTGCTCTACCCCTAAAACTGGATCAAACCCCAAACTTAAGCCTAAATCTCACCTGAAAAGTAGCCCTAACAGCAATGCTAATTGGAAAACTAACCCTAACCCTAACCTATCCCTAAAACAAACTGAGCCATAAACATAACCCTAACCGTTAACCTAAACCAAACACTAACCCTAAATATAGTCCTAAACCTTGCCATAATTTGAGTGCTAATCCTAACCCTAGAAGTAACCCTGACCCTGACTCAGATCCTAACACTAACCCTAGCTCTAAACATTGCTTTAATGCTAAACCAAGAAGTAGCCCTAATCAGAAACCAAGTTCTTTCATTAGCCGTCGCCCTAATGCTCACACATGCCCTAGCGCTAATCTGAGCCCTAAACCTAGGTTTAACTCTAAGACTATCCCTAACCCTAACCCTATCCCTAACCTTATCCCTAATCCTAAACCCATGTCTAATTCTATCCCTTACCCTAAGCCAAACCCTCACCCTAAGCCAAACCCTCACCCTAATGCTACCCTAGTCCTAAAACTAATCCTTAGCCTATCCCAAACCCTAACTCTATTACTAGTCCTAACCCTAGGCCTCATTCTAGCTCCATCCCTAACCCAAACCCTGACCCTTATTCTGATTCTAACACTAACCCTAGACTTAAACCTGAAACTAACCCTAAACTGGACCCTAACTCTACCCCTACCAGTAAAACTATATCTAAACCTAACAGTAACATTAGCACTAGAACAAACCTAATTCTAAATAGAGTCATAAATCTAGCCCTAGCCCTAAACCAAAACCTAGCCCTAGCCCTAACAATAACCCTTACGCTTACACAAAGACTAACCCTATCCCAAGACCCAACACTGTTCCTAATTCTAGCCCAAACACCAACCCAAACACTGGCACTTACTCTAACACAAACCCTAGCTCTAAACCTGATCCTAACCCAAAACCTAACCCTAATACTAGACTTATCCATAACCCTAACCCTAAAACTATCCATAACCATAACCCGAGCTCTTACATTACCCATGGCCCTAATGCTAGCCATAAACATCACACAAACCTAGCCCTTATCTAGCCCTAAACCTAGCCCTAATTGTAACCCTAACCCTAACCCTCTACCTAGTCCTAAACCTAGCTCAAGCTCTAACCCTTTCCCTAATCATGAAACTAAACCTAATCCTAACCCTAGCCCCGACTCTAACCCTAACTCTCGTCCTATACCTAACCCTAGCTCAAACCCTAACAGTTACCCTGACACTAACCCTAGGCCTAACCTTTACCCTAGCCATAAACTTAACCTTACCCATAGCCCTAACATTAGCTCTAACCCTATCCATTATCCTAAAAATAAACCTAAACCAAATGCTAATCCTAGTACTAATGCTAACCCTATCATTAAAAATAACCATATCCAGTACTCTAAACCTAACCTGAATCCTAAACCTAACTCTATCCATTACCCAAATCCTAAACTGAACCCTAATGCTAATACAAGACTTAACCCTAAACCTTAACCTAAACCAAACTATACCCGGACACTGACCCTAATAAAACATCTAGCTCTAAACCTGACCCTTACCCTAAACCTAACCCTTAAACTAGACCTAGCCATAACCTAACCATAAAACTACCAATTACTTTGAACCTAGAACTGACATTAGCCTTAGCTCTTATCTTAGCCCTACCGCTAACACTTTCCCTCATCCTGGCACTAAACCTATGCTTAATCCTAACCCGAACCCTAAACCTAGCCCTAAATGAAATTCTAACCCGAACCCTAGCTGTAAACCCAGCTATAACTCCATCCCTTCCCCTAAATCTAACCCTAACACTAACACTAACACTAACCATAACCCTAGGCCTAACCCTAGGCCTAACCCTAACACTAACCCAGCACTAATCCTAGCTCTAATTTAGCCCTAACCCTAAACCTACCCCTAACTCTAGCCCAAAGAATAACTCTAATTGCACCCCAGTCCTATTTCTAGTTCTAACCCTATCTGTTACCGTAACCCTAACACTAGTCCTAACCGTAACCCTAATTGAGGCCCTAGCCCTAAACCTAGATCTAACCATAACAATAAAGCTAAGCCTAAACCCCATCCTACCAGTAGCCCTAACACTATTGCTAATCCTAAAACTACACCTAACCCTAGCCCTAGCTCTAAAGCAAAAATGAGCCACAGCCCTAACCTAACCCTAGCCTAATGGTAATGCTAGACATGACATTAGCCCTATCCCTAATTCTTACCTTAACCCTAACACAAAACCTAACCCTACACCTAGCCTTAATTCTAGACCTAATTTGAGTCCTATCCCTAACCCTGATCAGTAAAACTGATGCTGACTATGACTCTTAACACTAACCCTATCTCGAATCATCTCCACAAACCTAAACCTAATCTAAACATTAGACCTTGACCTAGACATAATGCTATCTCTAAAACTAACCTTAATCTTAACTCTAGTTCTTACAATAGCCGTAGTCCTACCTTATCCCTAACCTAAACCAAAACCTGGCCCTAATCTGAAACCTAACCCTAGATTTAATGCTATCATTAACCCTCACCCTAGCCCTAACACTTAACCTAAACCTAACTCAAAAACTAAACTTTGACCTAACCCAAACCATGGCCCTAATCCTAACCATAACCATAGCCCTAACCCTAGCTCTAAACTTATTTATTACCCTAATCATAACCCTAACCGAATTCTAAACCTAGGCCTAAAATTAACTATAGCCCTAACCTAACAATAACCCTAGCCCTAACTGTAGCTCTAATTCTATCCACTACCCTAACCATAACCCAAACTGAATTCTATACTTAGGCCTAACCTCAACACTATCCCAAACCGTAAGGCTGTCCATTACCCTAAAACTAAACTGAACCCTAAACCTAACCATATCCATTACCCTAACTCTAATACTATTCCTAATTCTAATTTGAACCCTAACCCTACACCTTAACCTAACACGTACCCTAACCCTGATGCCAACCCTAATAATACCCTAGCTGCAAAACTGACCCTAACACTCAAACTAACCCTTAAAATAGATCTGGCTATAAACCTAACCCTAACAATATCCCTAACTATAACCCTAGACCTGACATTAGTCCTAGTCCTAATTCTAGCTCTAACCCAAACACAAATCCTAGCCCTAATCCTAGCACTAAGCCTAGCCTTAATCCTAACCATAACCTTAACCCTAACCCTATCCCTAATTTTATCCTTTGACTTAGCCAAAAACGTAGCTATAACATCATAACTTTCCCTAACCCTAGCACTAAACCTAAACCTAACACTAACCCTAGCACTAATCCTAGCCCTAATTTAGCCCTAAACTTAATTCTAACTCTCGCCCTATCCCTAAAACTAGCTATAACCCCATGCCTTTCCCTAAACCTAACCCTATCCCTAACACTTACACTAACCCTAAACCTAGCCCTAACACTAACACCAAGCCTAGCACTAATCCTAGCACTAATTTAGCCCTAACATTAAACCTACCCCTAACCCTAGCCCTAGACTAACTCTAACTCTTGACCTAGACCTATTTCTAGTTCTAACCCTATCT
>NW_026011142.1:11537-13510 GCF_001458135.2 Marmota marmota marmota
TAACCCTATCTCTAACAGTAACCCTATACATTACTCTAAATCTAACCTGAACCCTAAACCTAATCCTATCCATTACCCTATCCGTAACCCTAACCCTAAAGCTAATTCAATTCTTAACCCTAAAACTTAACCTAAACCAAACCCTACCTGGACTCTAACCATAATAATACACCTAGCTTTAAACCTGACAATTACCTAAACCTAACCCTTACACTAGAACTAGCCATAACCTAAATCTAAAACTAACAAAAACCATAAATCTAGACCTGACATTAGCCCTATCCCTAATCCTAGCCCTAGCCCTAACACAAACCCTCATCCTAGAACTAAACATAGCCTTAATCCAAACCCTAAATCTAACCCTAATTCTAATGCTCGCCCTAGCCCTAAACGTAGCTACAACCCCATCCCTTCCCCTAACCCTAATCCTAAACCTAGCCCTAAATCTAGCACTAATTTAGAATTAACCCTAAACCTAACCCTAACCCTAGACCTAAGACAAACTCTAACTCTCGCTCTAGCCCTATTTCTAGTTCTAACTCTATCCGTTAATAACCATAACACTAGCCCTAACCTTAGCCCTAAACATAGCAATAGCCCCAAACCTAGACTTAACCATAATAATAATTCTAAGCCTAAAACTCACCATACCAGTAGCGTTAAAACTATCACTACTCCTAAAAGTAGCCCTAGCTGCAAAACAAAACTGTGACAAAGCCCTAACCCTAACCCTAACCAAATCATAATCCTAGACTTGACATTAGACCTATCCATTATTCTTACCCTAACTCTTACACAAACCCTAACCCAACACCTAGCCTTAACCCTAGCCCTAATTCGAGTCTATTCCTAACTCTGATCAGTAACACTGATTCTGACTCTGACAGTAACACTAACCCTATCTCTATTCATCACCCTAAACCTAAACCTAATCTACACGCTAGATTTAGACATAATTCTAAACTTAACACTAGCTCTAATCATAACCCTAGTTCTAACATTACCCCTAGTCCTAAATAGCCATAACCTAACTCAAAACCTAGACCAAGCCCTAACCCTAGTGTATCCCTAGCCCTAACCCTAAACCTAGCCCTAACACTTAACCTAAACCTAACCATAAACCTAAAACTTGTCGTAACCCAAAATCTAACCCAAACCGTAGCCCTAATTCTAACCATAATCCAAGCACTATACCTAGACCTAATCTTATCCATTATCCTAACCATATCCATAACCAAATTCTAACCCTAGGCCTAACCCTAACCATTGCTCTAACCTAACCATAACCCTAGTCCTATCTTTATCTCTAATCCAATATATTACCCTAAAAATAACCCTAACCAAATTCTATCCCTAGGCCTAATCTTAACCCTATCCCTAACCCTAAACCTGTTTATTACTCTAAATCTAACCTTACTGCTAAAAATAACCAGATACATTACCCTAACCCTAACAATAACCCTAATGCTAATTTGAGCCCTAAGTCTAATCTTAACCTAACCCATACCCTAACCCTGACTCTGACCCTAATAATGCCCCTAGCTGTAAGCCTGAACCTAAGCTTCAACCTAACACTTACAATAGTTCTGGCCATAATCCTTACCCTAAAACTATCCCTAACCATAACCCTAGACCTGACATTAGCCCTATCCCTAATCCTAGCCTTAACCCTGACACAAATCCTAGCCCTAATCCTGTCCCTAAGCCTAGCCTTAATCCTAACCCTAACATTAACGCTAGCCCTAACCCTAATTTTATGCTTTGCCCTAGCCCTAAATGTAGCTGTAACATCATAACTTACCCTAACCCTAATGCTAACCCCAACCCTAGCACTAAACCTAGGCCTAAACCTACCACTAACCATAGCTCTAATCTAGCCCCAATTTAGCCGTACCCTAAATTTAACACTATCCCTAGCCCTAAGACTAACTCTAACTCTTGCCCTAGCCCTATCCCTAGTTCTAAATCTATCC
>NW_026011142.1:18090-19888 GCF_001458135.2 Marmota marmota marmota
TATCCGTTAGTGTAACCCTAACCCATGCCATAACCCTAGTCATAATCCTTAGCCCTAGCACTAACCTAATCTAAAACTAACCCTAAACTGAGGCCTCAGCCTAACCCTGAAATTAGCTCTACCCTAACGCTATTCCTAAAATTAGCCCTAACGCTAGCCCTAGCCCTAAAACAAAACTGAGCCATACACCTAACACTAACCCTTACCCTAGACCAAACCCTAATTCTATACCAGCCCTAAACCTAGCCGTAATTTGAAACCTAACCCTAACCATGACCCTGACTCATATCCAAACATTAAACCTAGCTGTCATCATCACCCTAACCATAAACCTAACGCTAACACTAGACCTAGTCCTAAACTTAACCCTAAAACTAACCCTAATTTTAACCCTATTTCTTAAAATAGCCATAACCATAACACTAGCCCTAACCCTAATAGAAAACTAGCCCCAATCAAAGCACTAACACGAGCTTTAACCCTAAACCTAACCTTAACTCTAGACCTAACCTTAGCTCTAACCCTATCCCTTACCCTAAGCCAAACCCTCAATCTAATGCTAACCGTATTCTTAGCACTAATCTTTATCGTAAACAAAACCTACCTCTATAACTAGTCCTAACCCTAGCCTTCATTCTCGATCAAACCACAACCCAAACCCTAACCCTATCCATGACCATTATTCTGACCCTAACACTAATATTAGCTCTAAATCTAAACCTAACCCTAAACTGAACCCTAACACTCGCCCTACTGGTAACCTTACACATAAACCTAACCCTAACACTAGCCCTAGACCTAAACTTAATCCTAAATCTAGCCATAAGTATAGCTCTAGACCTAAAGACAAACTAGAACTAGCTTTAACAATAACCCTTAACCTTACCCAAACTCTAACCCTACCTCTAGACCTAAACTTAGTCCTAATTCTGGCTTTAACCCTAACCATTACCCTACCCAACACTAACACTAACCCTACCTCTGAACTTCACCCTAACCCTAAAAACTAACCCTAAAACTACACCTAGCCCTAACATTAACCATAAATCTAGTCTTAATCATTACACTAGTTCTTACATTAGCCATAGCCCTAACCTATAACAAAACCTAGCCCTAATCGAAGCCCTACCTTAGCATTTACCCTAAAGCTAACCCTAACAATAAACCTAGCCCTAACTATAAACCTAAGCCAAACCCTAGGCCTAATCCTAACCATAACCCTAGCCCTAACCCTAGCTCTAACCCTATTCTTTACCCTAAGATAACTATAATGTTATGCGAACCCTAGGCAGAAGCCTAATCCTAGCACTAGCCTTAAACTTATCAATTAACCTAAACCTAGTCTGAAACCTAAGCCTAACTGTGTCATTACCCGATCGATCCCTAAACATATGACCAATTTGAGCCCCAAACCTAAACCTTAACCTAACTCAAACCCTAAACTTGACCCTAACTCTAATAATACCAATAGCTCTAAACCTGACCCTAACAAGAAACATAACCTTTACAATAGACATAGCCATAAACCTAACCCTAAAACTATCCTGAACCATAACCTAGACCTGACATTAGTCCTAGTTCTAAACTAGCCCTAACCCTAATACAAAACTTAGCCCACATCTTAGCAAGGAACCTCACCTTAATCATAAACCTAACCCTAATGTTAACCCTAACCTTAACCCTAATTCTCACCCTAGTCCTAAAACTAGCTATATTTCCATCCCTTACCCTAAACCTAACCTTAAACCTAAATCTAACACTAACCCTAGCCCTAACCCTAGGCCTAACCCAGCACTAA
>NW_026011143.1:0-2945 GCF_001458135.2 Marmota marmota marmota
TTCCCTGGCTCCTCCCATCCTTTGCTCCTTTCCTTTACTGATCTTTATTTATTTTTTAGGATACCCACACCCACCCTTACTTTTCTTTTTCCTCTCTAGCTTCCACATATTAAAGAAAATATACTACTCCTAACTCTCTGAGTTTGACTTATTTCCCTTGACAGGAGGGTCTCTTGTTCCATCCATTTCCCTGCAAATAACAGAGTTTCATTATTGTTTCTGACTAAATAAAACTCCACTGTGTACAGCTACCACATTTTCTGCGTGAGTTCATCTGTTGATGGACACTGAGGCTGGTTCCATAGTCTAGCTAGTGTGAATTGTGCTGCCATAAACATGGGTATGCATTTGTCACCACAGTACAATTACTTTAATTCTTCAGGGCACATACTGAAAAGTTTTATAGCTGGGTCATATGGTGGTTCCATGCCTAGTCTTGAGACTCCTCCCTACTGATTTCCATTGTGGATAGACTCATTGACAGTCTCACGAACAGTGTAAAAGTTTTCCATTTTATCCACGTCCTCTCTCGAATTAATTTTTATTTCTGTTTTTGAAGACTGCCATTCTGACTGGTATGAGATGAGATCCCTGTTTGGTTTTGATTTGCTTTTCCTAATTGCTAAGGCTGTTGAACCTTTTTTTATGTATTAGATGGCCATTTCTATTTCTCTTTTTGCGAAGTGTCTGTTCAGTTTAATTGCCCATTTAGAAGGTGGGTTTCTGATTGTTTTATGTTTTATCATTTTCTGAGATCTTTATACATTGTAGATGTAAATCCCCAGTCAGAATAATAGATAGCCAAGCTGTTTTCCTTTCTGTCGATTCTCTCTTCACATTCCCAATTGTGACCTTTGCTGTGCAGAAGCATTTTAATTTAATGTCATCCCATTTATTAACTCTTGGCATTAGTTCCAGAGTTTTAGGGCTCTTATTGAGAAAGTCATTCGTGTGCCTAAAAAGTGGTGGATTGACCATAAATTTTCTTTTAGAAATTACATGATTTTAAATCTATGTCCAAGGTGTTTGGTCCATTGTGATTGAATTTTTTGTAGGGTGAGAGATAAGTGTCTAGCTTCATTCTCCTTATGTGGAATAACCAGTTGAACTAGCACCACTTTTTAAATAGGGGTGTTTTATCCAATGTGTGCTTTGACAACATTGTCAAGGATCAGGTGACTGTAGATACATAGTTTTGTCTCTGTTTCTTCCATTCTGTACTCTTGGTCTCTCTGTCTGTATTCAAACCAGTACCATGTGGTTGTTGTTTTTATTCAACTGGTTTCTTTTGCCATATTGTTCCCCCATGATATTCTGCCTGACTCTGAACCAGGGCTGTGGAGTCAGCTGTCTATGGACCGAGTTCTCTGCAACTTCCAGTCAAGTAAACTTTTCCTCCTCTATATTGTTCTTGCCAGCCCTATTGGTCAGAGGGATGAAAAAGGTTATGAAAACCCTATTTTAGTAGCTTTACTTTTTGGTTGTAGGTTTGAATGGAAAGGAAAAGAACAGTGGAATTCTCATGGAGATCAGTTGTATTTGAAGACAATCTTTGCAGAATGTAGTTTTGAGTGCAGGAAAAAAAAAAAAGGTCCCTAACACTGCAATCAGGAACTAAATCCATGTTGAAATATCCTGGGAGGACTGGGAATTCCCAAGGCTGCCACCTAGTGGTGAGGAATGTCCTCAAACACTACCTTGATAGTGGGGATACAGAATGGCTCTTCCCTAGTGTCTTCCTAAGGGACCCGGAGGGAGAGGACAAGTTGTACCAATACCCTTGCTGACATCACAGTAATGTGTCACTACTCCTGCTATGGCACATGGATCAGTGTAACTTTGCCTACACGAGTGACTAATTGGGAATCACTAGGCTAATTATTAGTTTCTTTGAAACTGCTCTGCAGCTAGGTTGTTGTTTTCTGAAAGCTAACTCTATGGTGTTTAAAGAGGAAAATTCAATAGAGATAATTGGGTGGACCTATTGCAATATGATCAGTAGCTTTACAGTAGAAAGAGTTTATAAAGAGATGTGAGCAGAGAAGACCATGTAGAGACACAGGGAGACAGGCATATACAAGGGAGGAAAGCAGGTCTAAGAAGAAACAGACCCTGCAGACATGTTGATATCACAACCCTAGACTCTAGCATCTTGACCAGCGCTGCCAAATACTAGGTTTCAGTAAGGGGTGATGGGAGATTGGAAGAAATCAAGAGCAATACTGCAGATCTTGAAGATAAAACAGCTGTGGTCGGATGGAGCGCTGCTCTCTGATGGAGAATTACACCAGCAATCTTTATTATATATGTCTCTGAATCAGATTAAGGACTATGCAACAGAATGCAGCTGTTTCCTCAGTTACAATCTATGGTTGCAATGTGCAAAGTTAGGAGCATTGTGCCGCTCTCAAGAAAGCCCATTGTTTAAAGTTACTAATTTGCAGGCAGACTCAGGAGCAGCAGAACTGGTGAAACATTGTTGTTATTTTAGCAAGGAAGTGCCTTCATTCCCAGGAGCTGCTGGGCCTGAGATTAAGGTGGAGGCTGATAAGACTCTAGCATGGAGGACATCTCCACAGCAACAAGGCATGCTATGCCTTTGCATAGAGGTTTCCCCAATCACCAAGTTTGCCACAGCCATGAAGTCATCAGGGACCCCAATCTCAGACACTGCTCTCTCAGTCATTGTCCCACTCTCCACAAATCAGTTTGTTTTTAAAGACACCCTGTCTCTGTATTATTGTTACGAAAGCCCTACAACCATTCAAAATTGGTGAAATAATACAATATTCTTAGTCCAAGGTGTAGTAATCTTTTGAAAATCAGGATGAAATTAGAAGGTGATTTTTCAACAATTTTGGAGAAGAAAAATTATTATGGATCATGAAATTATAGATTACATACAAACACACATAAGTTTCTACAACTTTGGAAGCCAATGGGAG
>NW_026011144.1:0-2945 GCF_001458135.2 Marmota marmota marmota
TTTTTTTTTTTTTTTTTTTTTTTTTTTTTTTTTTGAGGCTATTGTAAATGGGGTGGTTTTCCTAGTTTCTCTTTCCTGAGGATTTGTCACTGATGTACAGAAATGCCTTTGACTTATGGGTGTTGATTTTATGTCCTGTTACTTTGCTGAATACATTTATTAGTTCTAGAAGATTTCTAGAAGAATTTTTTGGGTCTTCTGGGTATAGAATCATATCATTGGAAAATAGTGATAATTTGAGTTCTTATTTTTCTATCCATATCCCTTTAATTTCTTTCATCTAATTTCTTTGACTAAAGTTTCAAGAACTATGTTAAATAGAAGTGGTGAAAGAGGGCACCCCTGTCTTTTTCCAGTTTTAGAGGGAATGCTTTCAACTTTTCTCCATTTAGAATGATGTTGGCCTGGGGATTAGCGTGGATAGCTTTTATGATGTTGAGATATGTTCCTGATATCCCTAGTTTTTCTAGTGTTTTGAACATGAAGGGGTGCTGTATTTTGTCAAAGGCCTTCTTTTCATCTATTTAGATGATCATATAATTTTTATCTTTGAGTCTATTGATGTGATGAATTACATTTATTGATTTTCGTATACTGAACCAACCTTGCATCCATGGGATGAATGCCACTTGTTCATGGTGCACTATATTTTTGGTATGTTTCTCTATTCAATTTGCCAGAATTTTATTGAGAGTTTTTGCTTCTATATTCATTAGAGATATTGGTCTGAAGTCCTCTTTCTTTGATGTATCTTTGTCTGGTTTTTGAAGCAGGGTGGTATTGGTCTCATAGAACAAAAAACAGCATGGTATTCGCACCAAAACAGACTTGTAGACCAGTGGGTACAGAATAGAAGACACAGAGACAAACCCACATAATTATAGTTATTTCATATTAGACAAAGGTGCCAAAAACGTATATTGGAGAAAAAGATAGCCTCTTCAACAAATGGTGCTGAGAAAACTGGAAATCCACATGTAACAAAATAAAATTAAATCTCTATATCTCACTATGCACAAAACTCAACTCAAAGTGGATCAAGGACAAAGAAATTAAATAAGAGACCCTGCATCTAATAGAAGAAACACTAGACCAAAATCTCCATCACATTGGATTAGGCCCCAACTTCCTTAATAAGAATCCGATAGCAAAGAATTAAAATCAAGGATCAATAAATGGGATGGATTCAAACTAAAAAGCTTCTTCTCAGCAAAAGAAACAATCAATGAGGTGAATAGAGAACCTACAGAATGGGAGCAAATCTTTACCACAAGCACATCAGATAGAGCACTAATCTCTAGAATATATAAAGCACTCAAAAACCTTAACACCAAAAAAACCCAAATATCCCAATCAACAAATGGGCCAAGGAACTGAACAGACACTTCTCAGAAGAGGATATACAATCAATCAACAAATATATGAATAAAAAGTTCAACATCTCTAGAAATTAGATAAATGCAAATCAAAACTACTCTAAGACTTCATCTCACTCCAGTCAGAATGGCAGCTTTCAAGAACACAAACAATAATATAAGTGTTGGCAAGGACGTGGGGGGAAAAGCACACTCATACATTGCTGGTGGGACTGCAAATTGTTGCAGCCAATCTGGAAAGCAGTATGGAGATTTCTTGGAAAATTTGGAATGGAACCACCATTTGACCCAGCTATCCCACTCCTTAGTTTTTACCCAAAGGACTTAAAAACACCATACTACAGGGACATAGCCACATCGATGTTTATAGCAGCACAATTCACAATAGCTAAATTGTGGAACCAACCCAGATGCCCTTCAGTAGATGACTGGGTAGGGAAACTTTGGTATATATATATACAAACAATGGAATATTACTTAGCATTAAAAGAGAATAAAATCATGGCATTTGCAGGCAAGTGGGTGGAGTTGGATAATATAATGTTAAGTAAAGTAAGCCAATTGCAAAAAACCAAAGGCCAAATGTTTTCTTTGATATGAAGTTGCTGACTCATAATGGCAATGGGAGGGGAACATGGGAGGAATGGAGGAAATTTAGATAAGACAAAGTGGAGGGAGAGAAAGGGACGGGGCTTGGGGATAGGAAAGACAGTGGAATGAGTTAGACATCATAACCCTAAGTACATATATGAAGACACAAATGGTGTGAAAATACTTTGCGTACAACCCGTGACTTGAAAAATTGTGCTCTATATGTGTAATATGAAATGAATTGCATTCTGCTATCATATATAACAAATTAGAACCAATAATTTAATAAATAAATACAAAGATCATGAAATCCTAGAAACTCAGAGTAGCTAACTGACAAATTTGAAAGATGGAGTTGGACTAGTTCTCAGCAAGAAATTTAAGAGACAACCTCATTGAGAAAGTCCATGTACTGATTTTTCCAGAATTTTTCTTAGGAGGCACTATTAATAATGGTCTCAGCAGTCTATGTGTGATCTTTAACAAATGCCACTCCACAGTGAAGATGATCAAGACTCAGTGGCCATTTGGTGGGAGAGGAAAGAAAACATATTGGGTAGGAGTCAGAAGTCTGGGCCAAATACCAACAGTATTACAAATTATCAGTGTGACAAACGTATCACTCATGCCCTCTCAGCATATGTTTTATCATCCACAAAATTACAGTGGGATGGACTAAAGGAATTCTAAGTTCCCATTGAGCTCTGAAATTATATGCTTCTAAGATCTGAGGAAGCAAATCAGCATTTTTTAAAAGTAACTGTTAGCCAAATGTTTTTGTGTTCTCCATGGCTCATAGAGCTCCATCAAGCATGTAAGGGAATCACACAGCTCTTTCTGTGCACAAAAAGAGCAAACACATCTATCAAAGACCCAAGAAGAAACAGGTTTTAGACACTAGTCTTGTTAAACACTTCCAGTTGTAGTACCTAAGTACTTAAATGGATATCCATATAGTGTGTGTAAACAATGCTTGTG
>NW_026011145.1:0-2944 GCF_001458135.2 Marmota marmota marmota
AGTACCAGGGATTGAACTCAGAAGCAATCAGCTACTGAGCCACATCCCCAGCCCTATTTTGTATTTTATTTAGAGACAGGGTCTCACTGAGTTGAGTAGTGCCTTGCAGTTGCTGAGGATGACTTTGAACTAGCAATCCTCCTGCCTCAGCCTCCCGAGCAGCTAGGATTTCAATCATGTGCCACCTCAGTATCTTTTAATTAGTATGTTTAAGCAATTAACATTTCACTGTCATTGTTTTTATATATGGGTCAAATTTGATTTGTGTCTACTAAATTTTTGTTACATTTGTTTCTGGCTTCCTCATTTGATTTCTTCTTGAGTTAAGGGAATACTTTTTATTAATATTTATTATTTCAAGTACAAACTACTAAATTTGTAGTTGTCTAGTTCTTATTCATTGTTTCTTTTTTTTCTATATATTTTCTAATACTCTCAGTACTCATTCATTTTTCTGTCTATACAAATGATCCATGTTCAAGTAGATTGCATTGTATCTCTTATCCAGAAGTCTCTGCTGAGTTCTAAACACTTCAGCTCAAAGTCTGAACTTGCATGTTGAGTATATAGTATCATATTCAAATATTTTTAAAATGTTATTCTTAATGTTTCCTAACAAATCTGAACTCCTTGCAATTGTCCTCATTTTAATTGATGTTTGGTGTGTTATGCCAAAAATACTTAGATAATTATTGATGTCTGCCTTTTTCTACCACCACATTACATTCTTCAGTAAACCCTGTTAGGCATATATTTAAAATATTTCATAAAATCTCTATAAATTACCTCCATTATTTCAGTGCTAATCTAATTCACAATCCTCTATTGATTGGATTATTGCACTGATCATGTATGGTCTCTCAGTTTCTATGTTTGTCTTTTTTTTATTTATAAAACTACAGAGGATAGAGTTAACATGCAATAAGATTACTGTGTTCAAATTATAAAAAAGCATCATATTTTACTTAGAATAAAAACAAAAGAACTGAAAATGATCCATGTAGCCATAAATAGTCTCGCTACCTTTTAACTGTCTGATTTTTACCTATTGGTCACTTTTCTCTAACCACAAATTACTTCTTTATTGTGAGAATATAAAGTAGACTCCAAACTAAGGGTCTTTGTCTATATTCTTTTATACATCTTAATGCTTTCCCTCATATATGTATGTAGCTCTTATCTTTCACATCTTAAATATTTGACCAAAATTATCTCTTAACTAAAGCCTAGCTTGCAGAACAATTTTAAACTTATAAAAATTCTCTCTGAACTTCCAATCTCCCATTCTTCCATGTCCCACACTATGCATTACTTTCAAATGTACTTTGTAGTTTCCTGTCTTTTTTAGATTTCACGATTTTTAATTGTTATATCTTAAGGGTCTTCAGTGGAAATCTTGTGTTTTTGTTTGTTTGTTTTTTGACTATTACATTGACATATCTCGAATTTCTAGAGATACTCTTTGGTATATTTTTATAAGAACACAGTAAATAATTGTTGGATAAATAACCCAAAAGGGAAACTTATTAGTTGAATTTAAACAATTAATTAAGTTGTTGATCTTATCACTAGGTTTATTTCATGCATGCAATATACATTTTCTAGATTTTAATTACTTGCTAAAGCTAATGAAATACTTCCATCTTTTTCTTAGATTTAGAAAGGTGAAAGTGTGTCATTCTAAATTGAATGATGAAATACAAGTAATATTCAAAATCAGAGTTCATAAGTTGATTAGAACAATAAGGTTACACAACAGTCAATTAGCTTAAAATCTAAGGAAAAAAGAAGGCCCTTAAAGGAGAAAATGGGCAATGAACATTTATATAGTCATACAATGGGAGGTTAACAGGGCTACTAAATAAATAAACAAGAAGAATTCTGCTCTTTTTGCAATAAATTACAACAGGAAAAATAAAATTTAGCACAAAAACTTAGTATGTTTGAAATATTAGTGAAGATTGTAACCACATAGTCTCTTATATTCAGAACTCATAGTATGCTCATGAGAAGGATCATGTGAAGGAGAATCCAAGAGAAAGGGTTCCCTTGTGATGCAGGCCTAGTGTATAAAATCAGTCCCTCCTGCAGAAAAGGCACAAAGGTGTAACTCTCTGCTTTTCTTTTATGTTAAAAAAAAGGCTTAAAGAATTTAGAAATGAAAGGTATATAATATATATATATATATATATATATATATATATATATACCATTGTCTATCTATCTATCTATCTCTCTCTCTACACACATACACACAAGGCCCTATAAAAGCAAGGAAAAATAAACACACACACACACACACACATTATAATAGCTGCTGGTGGATTAAAGGTAAATAGAAAGCAAAAGCAACTATAAACACATATCCCTCCAATAGATAGGGCATCTAGACATGAACTAAGTAAAGACTCTTTAGACCTAAATTTACTATTAATAAATTGGACCTAACAAATGTCTACAGAATATTTCATCTGTAGACAACCAAATCAATTACTTTTCCATTCGAAATGAAATATTCTTTAAATATTGCATACTTTGAAATACAAAAAAAGTCTTTGAAAATAAAAAATGGAGATAATTCTATGCATCTTATCAGATTTATGGAATAAAATTGGAAATAAATAACAAGATAAAAAGCACACCATTTTAACCAAGGAAGATTGAACAACATTCTCTTGAATGAGAAATAGGTCAGAGAAGAAGTCAGGGGAGAAAAAAAAACTTATAAACAAATAAGAACATAGATAAGACATGTCAAAATCTGTGAGACAGACAGGTTCCATGGTGTATGCCTATAATTCCAGTGGTTGGAAGGCTGAGGCAGAAGTATTTTAAGTTCAGAGACAGCCTCAGCAACTAAATTAAAAGGGCTTGGGATATAGCACAGTTGTTAAGTACATCTGGATTCAATCCCTAGCCACCAAAAAAAAAAAAAAAAAAAAAA
>NW_026011146.1:0-2944 GCF_001458135.2 Marmota marmota marmota
AAAATAAAAAAAAAAAAAAAAAAAAGCTAATATGTTGTAAAATTTAGGCAGTGAGTTATAATTGTGACATTGATATATCATGTACAGAATTTAACAAATAATATTGAGAAATTATAAAATGTTATTAATAACATATTTGCTGCAATATTAGAAGATACATTGTATTTGGCATATTTTTTTCCTATGTGCCACATACTCCTAAGTATAAATTTTCAATGTCATTATTTATTGGCTCAGGAAACATTTAAACAGTGGAATATTTATTTGTTTTACTGACTGTTTTATTTTCTACAGATAGTTTGCTCTTAGCTTTTTAAAGTTTCAGAAAAGGAAATTCAATTATGGTTTTAATGTCACAATAAGAAGTGTAGAGATCTAGTAATATAATAACCCTGACGGCAAAAAGATAAGTTAAAGATAAAAAATGGTTGTATGTGGACATACTGAAATTAAATCTGGCCTCTCAAATTTTTATCTACACATATGACAACACACCTAAGCGAATATTGAAGCAGAAACTCACCACATTATTCATATTAATCACCATCGCAAGCACATATGTTTTGTTGCTTTTCCATTTTATCTCATTTTTTTTCTACTTTTACACACTTTATGTTTGGTTGCATTGAAAATAGGCACTTTGAAAACTGTCATTTCTCAATTGGGGAAAGAGCAAAATTAAGACAGTAAGAGACAGAGGTAAGCTAAAATAGCCCTTATTTTGACCACATTAATAAAACTGGTGGGTTAGGGTTTGGAGGAGCTTTAGATATAGCAAAGGGGAGGGAGGGAAATTAGTGGGTAGAAAAGATGTTTAAATGAGATGGACATCATTACCCTAAGTACATGTATGAAGACATAAAGACTGTGACTCTACTTTGTGTACTATCAGAGACATAAAAAATTGTGCTCTGTGTATGTACTATGAATTGAAATGCATTCTTCTGTCATATATAATGAATTAGAATAAATACTACTAATAAAACATTAGTGGCAATCTCACAAACTCTTGTACCTACAATTCAGAAACAAAAAGACAAGATGACAAAACAGACACAAACACATTCACTCTTCACAAGATAAAAGAAACACGAACCAGAAAATGTCTTGTATTCAATCAAGTGTAAGAGAGATGCAGGGAGAAATCTGCCAATCTTCAAAAATAAAAACATGTCTGATGAGAAAATTTGTTAGAATCAATCCTATTTTTTAAGGAAAAGATGTGTTATAAAGTGGTGAGAAATTATATAAAAGGTTGAGAGAATACTTCCCCAGATCACACTACATAGGTCACGTTCTAAAAAAGCAGCAGGTAAGAAAAAATAAAAATACTGAAGAATTTGAAAAATTTGCCTGTCAAAGCTATTGCTGTTTCTGACAATAAGGCAGACATCTTTCAATTATAATTTACCCATTTGTCCACAACTGGGAAAACCACTACTTATATTTTGATAACTACTACTTTAGCAGCATTCAGTTTGGTCAAATAGTCAATTCAGTTTGCAAAGAAATCCTGGATTCCTATTACTACTAATGAAAATAATCACAAATATGACAACTAAAAATAATAGAAAATCATTCTTTTATAGATATTGGTGGCTTTTTATTATCATGATACAGCATTCATATCAACTTGTTAGCATAGCCACACTTCTTCCAGAAGCTCTAAAAGAGAATCATTCTAGCTTCTAGTGGCTGATGGTAATTTTTTATGTGGTTACAAATGTCTCTTCTCTCCTTGTGGTGATGCAGCCTTCAAAAGCATAAAGAGAGAAAAACTATATTTTTATATATAGAACATGGTTCTATATATAGTCACAACAGGTGACTACATTAAAACACCACAGAATATGATAGCACCATAGATGGCAGATCCCAAAATGAGATGATTTTTATACTTGCACAGAGTATTTGAGATCACAGAAAAGGAAATGTCATGCACAGTGGATTAAAAAAAAGATGGGACACTTGGCTAGTAGAATGAAGCAAGACATGTCAAAGCCTCAAAAAAGTGAGTGAGATGGATAGAGTGGCATCATACATTGTATCCAGGTGCAGAGCAGAGGAAAGAGCTATGTCCAGAGAGCAAGCCTTATATATTTTTGCCAAGAACCATAAAAACTCTTCCAATCCTGTGGAACTTTAGATTCTCTCAACTAATACTCTATTCACTCTTTGTGCCTGTTCATTCCCTAACAATTAATGTGCGTGGTCCTTTTTTGAGTACAAGTAAGAGAGAATCTACATATACCAGTTTTCTCTGCCACTCAATTTTTAAGATATTTCCCTGTAAATTTCTATGGATTTATATACCTGAAGGCCATTTTTAAAATTTTTAGAAAAATGTACACCCAGAGATTCCAGCTAAAACATGAAATAGAAGAAAATATTTGCAGATTACATATATAGTGAAAAGTGAATATAACAGAGTGAATGAGATGTTATATTTGTGAGGAAAAAAGACATACCAAAAGAGTAAATCACAGCGAAAATATGTCTAAATGCACTTAAACAAAAAAGAAAATATTCAACTTTTGTAAGCGTATAAATCCCTACCACTAAGGCAACTTAATACTAAAGCCAATTCACTATGGCATACCCACCAGGAAGGAAAACATGAAATAGAATAGCAAAACATCTAAAAAAGACTAAAAATTACCAACATGTTAATTTATTGGAATTGTCAAACCCTTCTGTTGGCCATGTAAAATTTGAGAGCCACTTTGGATATTAGTTTGGTACTACCAACATAAGCATACATTCTACTCTTTGACACCAAAATATTCTTAGAATGTTTCAACAGGTAGCTGCAACTGCTGCTTTCACCAAACTAGACTGCACCTGACATCTCCTTTTACCATCCAAGCCCCCTAAGTCAGGGCCCTACAAAACCAAGATTCCAATGGGCCTATGCCCACTTCCACAACAATTTCAGAGAAAAACG
>NW_026011147.1:0-2944 GCF_001458135.2 Marmota marmota marmota
GATGGGAAAGGCAGCGGAGCACAACAGACACTAGGATGGCAATTTGTAAATCAATGGATGTGTAACTGATGTGATTCTGCAATCTGTGTATGGGGTGAAGGTGGGAGTTCATAACCCACTTGAATCAAAGTGTGGAATATGATATGTCAAGAAATTTGTAATGTTTTGAACAACCCACAATAAAAAATTAAAAAAAAAATAAAATAAAAAAAATAAAAATAGTCCTGAATCAAAAAAATATCCACACAGGAAAATATTAAAACCTGACCTCCATATCTCATATGACAAATATAACACCATTCTAAGCAGTTGATAGACATAGATTCAAAAGGTAAAATAAGATAACATGGAAGAACATCTTCATGTCCTTAGGACACGAAAACATCTCTCAAACATGGGAAGAAACACCATAAGAAAAAATTTGATAAAATGGGCTACATTCCTATCTGTGCATCAAGACCTCATTCAGAGAAAGAAAACACAAAAATAGAGATGATATGTTCAATCCACTTATATTAATTTCTTAACTGATTACCACAAGCCTGGTGAATGAAAACAACACAATATTCCCTCATAGTTCTTAATGCCAGAGGTCTGAAATCAAACTGTCAGAACCAAAGTGTCAGCAGGCCCTAGGGGAGAATCTGTTCCTTGCCTCTTTAGCTTCTGCTAACTGCATCAACCAGGCTCTAGCTCCTTATCATCTTTATCTGTTGTATCTGTGCCAACTCTTCCTCTGCTTCCCTCTTACAATAGTACATGTGATTGCATTTAAACTCTGCCTGTATAATCCAGGACAATGTCTTCATCTTAAAATGTTCAGTTTAATCACATCAGCAAAATATTATGTGAAGTAACATTAAGAGTATCAAGGGACTAGTATCTGATATCTTTAGGAGGACTTCACAAATGTAGGGAGATCTTATATTTAGGAGGCCATTACTCTTCCTACTACACAATATAACTGAGAGAGGGCTCAAGTCTAAACTACGAAAAGAACTTTTACAAATCCATTAGAAAAAGGAAACCCAATTTAAAAAATCAGACATCGCTGAAACATGAATTCACAAAGGAGGCTTTCCAAATGATCAACAAACATGTGAAAAATACATTCAACCCCATCAGAAATCAGGGAAATCAAATTAATGCCACGGTTAAGCATCTCTGCAAATGCACAACCTCAAATTTTTATGAGAATATTGAGGAACTGGAAGTCTCACCCTTTTTAGTGAGGAAGAGTTAGTATTTTCTACTCAATGAGAAACTAACAACAGATGATCCAGCAATTCCACTGCTATGTTTATTTTCTAGTGAAATAAATGCAAAAGACAAGAAAGGATGCTCATAACAACATTATTCATAATAGCCTAAAGCTAGAAACCAACCCAAATGCCTGTCAACAGTGTAATGAATAAATGAATGATGATATATGTTATTTGTAACAGATTTTTCAGTGCTCCACCCATATCCTATGGGATCCCTCTGCCACCTTCATCAGTTTATTTTTGTTTTCACCAGGCAATGCTTGCATCTCTATCAAAGGCTGTCTTAAGATTTGTGAAACATAATTTACCACATACTCAGAAAGCCAGAAGAGCCTGAAAATGTATCTTCCTTTGGGTAACCTTTAACCAAGGAGTGACTAGGGTAAGAGGGTAAGCTCTGTAGCCCCTCAATGCTGGATCCAGATGCCAATGAAGTGCAAGCTGCACCCTGTCTAGATATCCCCTATTAGATTGGGCAAGTACTTTTCCTGGGAACCCAGATTTCTGTTGTGCCCTGGCTTGGCCTCCAACTTTCCTAATCCCACTCTCATACTTACCTACCATTTTCCCCCCTGAGATTTTGTAAGGAAGGATAAAATCATTTTAATAAAAATCTTTGTGTCAGGTTTTGCTATTGGGGAATACAACATGAGACATATTCAAATATGAAAATGAAAAAACTTACAACCCATAACATGAATGAATGCCACAATAATTTTAAGCAAGACAAATCAAACAAAGAAAATATACTATATGGTTTATTTATAAAAAGTTCAATGACAGGAAAAACTAATCTATGAAGTTAGAAGTCAGGGTACTGGTTTGCCTTGGGGAAGAGGAATAAGGAACCAATGGAAGGGTAAAAGGAGTGCCCCTGTGATGCAGGAGTGTTCTATTTCTTTACCTTGGAGTTACTTACTTGCATATGCTCACTTTGTGATAGGATGACAAACAGACTTGTATATGTTTCCCTATTTAGTAGAATATTTAAGTAAGCACTGTAAAAACTAACAACTGTGTATTTAACTGCCATAAATGATACAGCACAGAAAAGCTATCCATGGATCATCTATTTCTAATCTATATTGTAGCAGATATCTATATATATATATATGTGTGTGTGTGTGTGTGTGTGTGTATATAAATTCACACATACATACATATATGTAAATGTGAAATTTAAAAATATTTTCTAAATTTATATAGAGAGATAATCACTTAATAGGTCACAGATTAATTAGATTTTCTTAATTATAACTATTTAAATAAAAGAATAAGCTAAATGCATATATAAATTCTGTGAGAAAAAAGGCAAATTTGGGGAAATAATGTGATTTAGACATACTTACCTTGAGGGGCTACCATTTTGCCTAAAATTGATATCACTCATAGATATTTCATCTTAACAATATATTGGTTTAAATTGGACAAGAATTGTTATCATGGTAGTGTAACAGAACTGAGGGACAGATAATATATTTTGATGAAAAGGAAAACATAATGTTGGAGAGCCAGGTACCAGAGATGTTGAAATTTAAACTGTTTTGAGTTCCCTGGTTCCTTTGGACCATAAAGGATAAATAGGTACCAAAGGCAATTCTTAATTACCTATTTTGGATAATGAATTTATAACAACAACTTCTCCTCCTCCTCCTCCTCCTCCTCCTCCTCCTCCTCCT
>NW_026011148.1:0-2944 GCF_001458135.2 Marmota marmota marmota
GTAGTATAGGCTAGGCTTTCAGAACATTAACACTTCAATCTCCCAGGTGTGGTTTCTGATTTCCTGGACTCAAATCAAACTCCTTTTTCTCCGTCAGATCTGGACTTAATTTTCTCCATCAGACCTGGACTCCATTTTCTTCATCAGACCCAATTTACCTAGCTACACTGATTACCTGTCATTTAATCTGGCTTCACTTGTTCTATGTATGCCTTGTTAAGTCAACTGTCACCTGCCACTGTGAACTTCTGCACTACTCTGATGCTGAATACTCTTATCTCTCCATGCCCCACCTGAGAACAAGGACTTTGGGTTACTTCCCCAAACTTTGCTCTCTTCTAGCAGGAAGAAGCTTGGAGATGTTAGTCACCTATTTTTCCATAAAAAGTGGAATGTAGAAATTGTCAGTGACTCCATTTTATGTTTTGAATATAGCCCTGATGCTCTGCCACTGCAACTTATTTTTAGAAATTAACATATTTCTTTTCTTCTCTCCCCGTTCCCCCCTAATCTCTCTCCCTCCCTGATCTCAGGGGAATTGGGCAGATTTATCTGTCCTTGAATACAAACCCAGTAAAGGAAGATACCAGAAGATCTCAGAAATGACTATTTCCCAAATTAACAAGTGAATTACAACTCAGAGAACACATGAAATGCAGCCTTTAAATAAACCTCTTTAGAAGCCCCTTTTCCTGTGGATGGGCATAATCACAGTCTTTGGAACAAGTTTCCTGTGTTTCTCCTTTGCTAGCAAAGCAATAAACCTTCTTTTTCCTTTTTCTCAAAATAATAACAATAATAATAATAATGCATGTTGGTAAAGATGGCGCCTGGAGTGCTTCTCTTCCATGAGCTCAGGTCCATGATGCACTGAATGGCATGCTAACCATCACCTCCAATCTCTTTGAATGAACTTTGAATGGTGCACCTCCAATTCCTGAACTCTTGGCCAATGAAGAAGTAACAGCCCAAATGCCTTGCTCCTCCTCATCCTGTGTTAAACCCATAAATATCAACACCCTGTTCATGCTCTCTCTCTTACTCTCCCCCTCTCCTCTCTCTCTCACTCTTTCCTCTCCCTCTTCTCTCTCTCTTCTCTCTCTCTCTCTCTCTCTCTCTCTCCCCTTCTCTTCTGTGACTGGCCACTATGGTCCTGCTAATAAAATCTTGGACAGGTAAATAGTTGTTTTGGCTTGTTGAGTTTACAGAGCTTTTTCCACTGTTCTTACAATGCACACAACAAAAACAAAGAAAGAAAAGCAAAACCTTACTTAACTTCCTTTTAGGTGATTATTATGTAATATTTGGTATTGCTTTTGTTGTTAAGATGTATTAAATGCCCTGCCAAACCTTATTCTACATATATTAAAAGTGTTAATTTAATTTTAATAATTTCTTTTTTGAAATAGCCACACATTTACATAGGAGGAAAGTGAAGTATGAAAGAATTAATTGTCTTCAAAATATTACAATGTTTAGGGTTTTTGTAAAAATAAATTCAATATTGGGTTCTTTGGTAATTTCAAGGAAGTTTGGCAACTTCAAGGAACATAAATTCTGTTATGTGTTTGAACTCAGGAGTACAATGTGCCAGAAGTAATACTCTTTTACCTAACAACCATCTGCATGCATTGAGACCAGGTGCAGAACACCATTACTGTGTAAAAGCAATTATATATACACTAGAACATTAAGAGATTTCTCACGTGTCACTAGTAAATAAATCAATCTGTCTTTTGGTCTGTATTTTCCTTTTTTGACTTTTCTTAGGACAGTGACATAAATGAGCCGCAATAATTTGTGCTCTAAAAATCACAATGCATTGTTTATTTATTTATTCTAATTTGTTATACATGACAGTGCAATGGATTTCAATTCATAGTACATATATAGAGCACAATTTTTTCATGTCTCTAGTGGTATACAAAATAGAGTCCCACCATTTATGTCTTCATTCATGTACTTAGGGTAATGATGTCCATCTCATTCCACCTTCTTTCCTACTCCTAGGGCCCCCTTCCTTCCCCTCCTCCATCTTTACCCTATCTAAGGTCCCTCCATTCCTCCCATGCTTGCTCCTTAACAATGCACTCCTTTTCTCATACTATTTTATAAACAATTCAGACAATTGAAAATACAAACAAAAATATGCTTTAAATGTATGTATAGCATATTTGTTCCCAGAACTCTCCATTTCCAGATACTCTCTATTAAAAAAGGAAAGTTACTTGTGTATGAAGTTCTTAGAAGTTGAATGAAAGTGAAGTCAGGAGTGGATGAATTAAGTTTACTTGATAAAAGGAGGTAAAATAATTTCTTTGAGCCTAGTGTGGGGGAAAGGTATGTAGTTATATATATTAACTGTGAAAAACTGAGCATATGTGAAACATGAGATGACTTCTTTCTGGGGTTTTCTTCACTCTTTTAGTTATTTGAAATTAAGAATAATGTTGTAAAAATCTGCATTAAGAAAAATGTTCTCTACTGTCAACATTTGAATGTGTGTGTGTGTGTTTGTGTTTATGTCTATGTATTTTTTACTATGTTCTGCAAAATCCCAGACACAAGACTACATTGAAAATACAATGCAAATTTATTGATAGTGTTGATAATCAAAATATTATTCCTTTAGTAAAAATAATTTCTACCTGCTGTTCATTGAATCAGTATAAGAAAACTTCTATAATGATTACAGTTATGTCTAAAGGAAGAGCCAAGTGCATTCATTACTGCTACCCTTCCTGGATGAAAAAAATTTATATCTCCATGTAAATATGTAATCTTTGTATGTGCTGTAAGCTGAATTTAGAGAATCATTCATAAATAAATATTTCTATTCTATCTGAACAAGCAAATGTACAGTGCAACATTAATATGCATCAGGAAGTACAGGATATATTAATACACAATTATCAGTGTATACTTTGAAAAATTAAAATCAACA
>NW_026011149.1:0-2944 GCF_001458135.2 Marmota marmota marmota
TCTGAGACAGGAGGCTGTTGCCTTGAGGTCAGCTCATCCGATGTTGGGTAAGGACCATATGTAGTATTGGACAGCCTAAGGCTGGCATGGTCCCTAAGCCACATGCTTGTTGTTTAAACAGAGAGGGTAAATGTCAAGAGCCACAGCCAAAGGGGCCCCAGCAAACTTCCAGCTGATTGCCTCACAGCGGCCCCAGAAAACTTCCAGCTGCCAACTGACTGTCTCCTCTGCTGTGATGCTCATTGGACTGTTTCCCCACCCTTTCAGACCATGGAGCTACTCTTTGGGGGACTCTTTTGGCTCTGCCCATGCAACCCAGCCAATCGGCCTCAAGAGCAGGAGGAGTGGGGGATTTAGAGGCTCATGGGAAGCCAGTGGTGGCAGTTGGGCTCTCAGGAAATTCCTGAAGAGCTCATGTGGTGTGGTGTGTGTTCTAAAAATAAAATTTGTTTCTGCTTGATAAGTGGCTCGTGAATCATGCCCAGCCAGACTGCGGCATGGGATAAAAAAGGCAATATCACAACAAACACAACAGAAATACAGGAGATAATTAGAAATTATTTTGAAAACCTATATTCCAATAAAATATAAGATTGTGAAGATATTGATAAATTTCGTAAGTCATATGATTTGGATAGATTGTGTCAGGAAGATACACAGAATTTAAACAGACCAATAACAAAGGAGGAAATAGAAGAAGCCATCAAAAGACTACCAACCAAGAAAAGCCCTGGACCGGATGGGTATTCAGCAGAGTTTTACAAAACCTTTAAAGAAGAATTAATAACAATACTTTTCAAGTTATTTCAGGAAATATAAAAAAAGGGAGCTCTTCCAAATTCATTCTATGAGGCCAACAACACCCTGATCCCAAAACCAGACAAAGACACTTCAAAGAAAGAAAACTACAGACCAATATCTCTAATGAACCTAGATGCAAAAATCCTCAATAAAATTCTGGCGTATAGGATACAAAAACATATCAAAAAAATTGTGTACCATGATCAAGTAGGATTTATCCCAGGGATGTAAGGCTGGTTCAATATATGGAAATCAATAAATGTTATTCACCACATCAATAGACTTAAAGATAAGAACCATATGATCATCTTGATAGATGCAGGAAAAGCATTCAACAAAGTAGAAGAATCCCTTCATGTTCAAAACACTAGAAAAACTAGGGATAACAGGAAATTATTTCAACATTGTAAAAGCTATCTATGCTAAGCCTCAGGCTAGCATCATTCTAAATGGAGAAAAACTGAAGGCATTTGCTCTAAAATCTGGAACAAGACAGGGATGCCCTCTATCACCACTTCTATTCAATATAGACCTCAAAATACTGGCCAGAGCAATTAGACAGATTAAAGAAATTAAAGGCATAAAAATAGGAAAAGAAGAACTTAAACTATCACTATTTGCAGTGACATGATTCTATAACTAGCAGACCCAAAAGGGTCTACAAAGAAACTACTAGAGCTAATAAATGAATTCAGCAATATGGCAGGATATAAAATCAACACGCATAAATCAAAGGCATTCCTGTATATCAGCGACAAATATTCTGAAATGGAAATGAGGACAACCACCCCTTTCACAATATCCTCAAAAAATAAAATAAAATACTTGGGAATCAACCTAACAAAAGAGGTGAAAGATTTATACAATGAAAACTACAGAACCCTAAAGAGAGAAATAGAAGAAGATCTTAGAAGATGGAAAAATATATCCTGTTCATGGATAGGCAGAACTAATATCATCAAAATGGTGATATTACCAAAAGTTCTATATAGGTTTAATGCAATGCCAATCAAAATCCCAACAGAATTTCTTGTAGAAATAGATAAAGCAATCATGAAATTCATGTTGAAAAATAAAAGACCCAGAATAGCAAAAGCAATTCTAAGCAGGAAGAGTGAATCAGGTGGTATAGCGATTCCAGACTTCAAATTATACTACAGAGCAAAAGTAACAAAAACAGCATGATACTGGTACCAAAACAGGCGGGTGGACAAATGTTACAGAGTAGAGGACACAGAGACCAATACACAAAATTGAAACTATTTTATATTTGACAAAGGGGCTTGAAGCATGCAATGGAGGAAGGATACCATCTTCAACAAATGGTGCCTACAAAACTGGAAATCCATATGCAACAAAATGAATCTGAATCCCTTTCTCTCACCATGCACAAAAGTTAACTCAAAATGGATCAAGTAGCTTGATATCAAAACAGAGACTCTGCATCTGATAGAAGAAAAATTTGGCTCCAATCTACATACTGTAGCATTGGGCTGCAATTTCTTTAAGAGGACACCCATAGCACAAGAGTTAAAAAGAAGAATCAACAAATGGGACTTACTCAAACTAAAAAGTTTTTTTTTCTCAGCAGGAGAAACAATAAGAGAGGTAAATATGGACCCTAAATCCTGAGAACAAATTTTTACTCCTCACACTTCAGATAGAGTCCTAATATCCAGAGTATACAAAGAACTCAAAAAATTAAACAATAAGAAATCATATAACCCAATCAATAACTGGGCCAAGGACCTGAACAGACACTTCTCAGAAAAGGACATACAAACTATCAACAAGTACATGAAAAAAATGCTCACCATCTCTAGCAGTCAGAGAAATGCAAATCAAAAGCACCCTAAGATTCCATCTTACTCCAGTAAGACTGGCAGCCATTATGAAGTCAAACAACAAGTGCTGGAGAGGATGTGGGGAACAGGGTACACTTGTACATTGCTGGTGGGACTGCAAATTGGTGCAGCCAATTTGAAAAGCAGTATGGAGATTCCTTGGAAAACTGGAAATGAAACCACCATTTGACCCAGCTATTCCCCTTCTTGGTCTATTCCCTAAAGATCTTAAAAGAGCGTACTACAGGGATACTGCTACACGGATGTTCATAGCAGCAAAATTCACAATAGCTAGACTG
>NW_026011150.1:0-2944 GCF_001458135.2 Marmota marmota marmota
CGCACACGCACACACGCACACACACACACACGCACACGCACACGCACGCACACGCACGCACACACGCACACACACACACACACGCACACACGCACACACACACACGCACACACACACGCACACACACACGCACACCGGTGTTACCACAGGCCCGAGTTCCCCTCCATCTCTCATGACCTCCCCAAGACCCAGCAGGAAGTGAAAGTCTTGAGTGAAGCCAGCAGTCTTCACGGTCTTCTCCTGCCCTGGACGCCCACGCTGGGCTGGCAAAGCTCTGGCCAGACGGTGGGGGCTTCCTCCCCGTGGACGGCCTTTGCCTCCCTCTGTGTATGGCCAAGCCCAGCATCTTGTCATCACTCCCCGGAGGACCGTGGGCTCTGGGGCACAGACATCCTACAGAGCAGCAAGAGCACAGGTGGTTCCTTAAAAATGATGGCTATTTCCATATTTGTAATGGCCTCTTATGTAATTTAATTCTTTGTTTGAGATGGGGTCTTGCTAATTGCTGAGGCTGGCCTCCAACTTATGATCCTCCTGCCTCGGCCTCCCGAGTAGCTGGGGTCACAGGTGTGCTCTGTCTTTTTCTTTTAAACCTCAGAAGACTTCACCTCTGGGGCTGGTTGCACAGTGCAGTCACAATGCGCCAGTCCTTGCTCCACGCGGTTCCCTCTCCCCTCTCTGGGCTCCTGGTCCAACACAGTCGAGGACTGTCCTTTTCTTTGGGTGTACTTCTGTATAACGTGCGTTGCCTTCTGGGGTGTGTCTGGGCCCTCGCACCCTGGAGTTGGGCCATGCCAGCTCCCCGTCCCGTGCTGTGAAGATCGCCCGAGTCGCTGCTTCTGCGTCTGGGTCTTGGCTTCTGATCCTCGGGTCACCTCCTTGGAGGGCAGAGCTACTTCCACCTCTGCACTCCCCCAGCAGGGGACACGAAGGTGGCCTCAACTCCCTGTCACTGCAGATCACCCACAGTCTGCCTCTTCCGCTGGTTCCTCTCGCGGAGTTGTGGGGCACCTCTTTGTGACGTACAGCCCAGGAACCGACTGCAGGTCGGGGGTCAGCGCGTCCCTGGTGTTTTAGTGGTGCCACAGTGTTCTCGGGGCAGCGACACCGATCTGTGTTCCCGGCTTGTTTTCTCTGCGTGATAGACACCTGGTATTTCCGGGCTCTCTAGATTTTCTCATTTGTACGGTGTCAGGAGTCACCTCTGTGAGTTTTGGGCACACATCTTAGTGCCACTTACCCTATGTATCACTTGAGGCAAGTCATGGCAGCCCTCTGCAGTGAGTGCTGTGCCTTCCAAATGCAGAGCTCAGAGAGGCTGAGTCGCTTACCCAAGGTCACACAGTGTGGAATGGGCATTCCCACCGGAGCCCACACTCGTAACCATCCTATTAAGTGTTTTATCTCCTTCTAAGACATCAACCTGCCCAGCTTGTTGGCAGGGACAGTGCTTTAAGCCTCTTTGGGGTCCCTGGGACCTGGAAAGGCGCCTCTGGGTTTATCTGGAAGACCACGGGCTGGGTATAAAAGAGAAAGGGGGCTTGTGCCCTTCTGTCCCCAGAAGATGCTGTGTGGGGGGTGGTCAGGGTAGATGGGCTCCCCTGGTCTCCGGGTTTCCCACCCCCATCTGGCCTCCGGAAGCAGCCTGTCAGGTTTGGGAGCAGGTGGCGCTGGGAGGAGCCGGCGGTGGGACTCCACGTCCCCGCGGCCCAGCTGAGTGGGCTCCCAGCCCTGCTGGGGGAGAAATGTGCTCCAAACCAAAGGCGGAGCTGGGAGCTGACCCCGAGCCCGGTCAGCTGCGTCTGGGGCTTTTCACGGCCTCCTCAGCGGGCGAAGTCCAGGGTCAGCCAGAACAGCTCATGCTCGCGGCCAGCAGAGCTGGGAGTAGGCATAAGAGCCCCCTCTTCCTCCTGAGGCCCTTGAGGGTGGAGCCCGGTGTTTGGCACCGAGAGGCCACCCCAGCCTCCGTGTCCCTGTCCGCACAGCGGGTGTGATGAGGCCGATTCCAGAGCTGGGTGTGTGATGGTTGGGACCGACTCCCAGCAGGGAGGGACTGTCTCGCTGGTGAGCAGAGAAGCTGCCCAAACCTGTGTTTTTATTTTATTTATTTTTTCTGGTAAAACTCAGTGTCCCTCAGGGGACAGAAGCCGGGTTGGCACAGTCTCTAAAGCCTGCAGTGCAGTGGGGGTGGGTGGAGATGAACCCCGAGGACTGGGGGTGGCAGAGCAGCAGGACAGAGGGACAGGTGGCTGGGCAGGTGGGAGCCCAGGGCCAGGGCAGTTCAAAGAGGACCTTCTCACAGTGCGGCGCGTTTACCAGTCACACAGCCGCTCAACTCTCTTGCCACCCACACCTTCCCCACGGACACGGTCAAGTTCCCAGGGCCCAGGCCCTCAAGTCACTCAAGAAGCCAGGCGCCAGGCGGCGCGTCCAGCTCACCTCCCATCCCTCTGAACAATAGGAATAAATATGGCTGCGCGAGTCAGATCACATGGGACAAAGTTAGAAAATGCCTGGAACTCAGAGGGCACCGGGAGCTCTGGTCATGCCTCATGCCCAGGAATGGGCTCCGCTGGGGAAGGGCCTGTGTTCGCTGCTCTTTGTCCCTGGGACCAAGATGCAAGAACAGCCCAGAGGAGGGAGTTTATTTTGGCTCAGATTCAGAGGTCTCAGTGCACCCCAGTCCACAACCCTGAGCCCCAGGTGAGGCTGAGCACCATGGTGAAGGGCCTGGTGGGGGGACACTGCTCTGCTCAGGACAGGAGGGACAGAGAGAGAGGGAGGGAGAGGGAGAGGGAGAGGGAGAGGGAGGAGAGGAGAGGAGAGGAGAGGAGAGGAGGAGAGGAGAGGAGAGGAGAGGAGGAGAGGAGAGGAGAGGAGAGGAGAGGAGGAGAGAGAGAGAGGAGGAGAGGAGAGGAGAGGAGAGGAGAGGAGAGGAGAGGAG
>NW_026011151.1:0-2943 GCF_001458135.2 Marmota marmota marmota
ACCCCGCCCGCGTCCCCCTGCATCCTCTCCCGTGGGCAGCTTGGGGGGCTGGGCTGAGATCCCAGGGCTGCCTCTTAGCTGTGTGGTCGTGGGAGGGTTACCGGGCCTCTCTGTGCCTCCGTCTCCTCACCTGAACGTGGGGAACAGCGGGGCCTGGTGTCTCAGGTCTCCCACGAGGACCCAAGTTCCCGTCGCCCCTCCCGTGTCACTCGCCCACTGCTGCGAGGCCCATGGCCGCAGAGCCCCGTGGTCCTGCACACTGGGGAGGGGCCTCCTGCCACACTCGCTCGAGAACCGAGGATGGAGGGGCCTGGCTTTGTGATGGCCAGGGCCTGGGAACACCCACAGTCCCTAGAGGCCACCACGTGGGCACCCCCACAGACCATCAGGGAGGTCTCCAGAGGGAGGCGGGCAGCAGGACAGAGCCACACACAGCCCAGCAATGTCCATCCCTGGGGATGTGACACCTGTCCCCTCAGCTGGTCAGAAGCAAGTCACAGCCCTTCCCTCGCTGCCCAGGGGGTGGATACAGGGGGCCCATGGGGCGCCTGGGGCCTGCCGGCCACCTCTCTTTCCCTCAGTCCCCACCCCTACTCAGTGGAATCTCCGCTCCTCAGGGCGTCAAGCAGGGCCACTCGCGTGCTGTGTGGCCTCGGGACGCTGGCTCCCCTCTCTGAGCCTCCCTCTGCACTTCTGCAGAACGACTCGGCCCTGCGGTCGTCACACACGCGCACATGGGGACCTACTGTGCCAAGCGTGGAAATCCAGTGGGGGCTGCCGTGGGCTGAGTGTGTCCCCAAAGCCCACGTGAAACCCTCACCCCAAGGTGAGGTACTGCAGGGGGAACATTTGAGAGGGGACCGGCCTGTGGGCCCCTGACCTGGACTCCAGGCTGGACTGTGGGGGCAGCTCTGCAGGACTGAGCCCGGGCAGTGTCGGGCAGCTTGGTGGACTCTGCTGGGGAACAGAATTCCTGTCCAAAACCCTGGTGCCAGCAGCAAGGGGCGTTGCTGGGAGGCGGGCAGGGTCCTGAGACCCCGCCCACCCTGCCTCCTGGTGCCCTTGCTGCTGGGCAGGTGGACCCTGCATCAGAGCCCAAACTGGCCTCGTGACACCGCCGAAGTGTCCCGGCACCTGCCACAGCGCCTGAGCCTGCGTGTGCGCCACTCCTCGGCCAGCAGCGCCCCTCCTGGCCCCACTGTCCCCATCCCGCGGGGCTCGAGGTCTGACCCGTCGCCCCCTGTGAAAGTGTCAGGCAGGACACGGGGAGGGGACTCGGCACCTCCCAGCCTGCAGCCGGGCCCTGGGCCAGGGGACGCCCACCGGCCCCCACAGGCACACAGATGGGGACAGTCCATCGGCTGCCTGGCACGGGCGGGCAGACGAGGCTGGGCGGCTGGCACCAGGCGGCCCAGCCCTGAGGTTAGCCTGAGCAGCAGGGAGCTGTCGGCAGGACCGGCTGAGCGAGGCCCAGGCCTCCCATTCTGATACAGCCTCCACCTCCCGATGGGAGGCCCGTGTCCCCAGGCAACCCCGCAGGGGCAGGGACCAAGGCTGGCAGCCGTGGAAGTCAGCAGGGCACAGGTCTGCCGAGGCGAGGGCCACCCATGGGCCAGCGGCCTCAGAGGACATCCCCCTGTGGCCCCCAAGGCTCAGCTTGCCCACAGACCGGGGCAGAGTCAAAGAGCAGAGAGTCTCACGGGGGTGAGGGCTGGACACCTGGACCCGAGGCAGCCCTCAGCCCAGCTGCTCTGAGCAGTGTCCTGAGCCTCACCTGCTCCATCTCTAAGTGGGTACGAGGCCCCGTCCTGCAGTCTCCCGAGAGGAAACGGGCTGTGGCTGGAAGACCCCAGGGACTGCGATCAGGACAGCCGGTCAGGCCCACGCCGGGCCCCAGGGCAGATGCCGGTTTGGAACCCATGACCCCTCCCTGGGCCTGTCCAGAAAGTGACTCGTGTCCCCCCACCGGGCACTGAGCCCTGAAAGGCGTGTCCGGGGGCCACAGCCTCGCGCACGGCAGGACCCAGGTGTTCCCCGGGCAGGGAGGCCCTCGCTGCCTTTAAGTCAGATTCTGGGGTGTGAGGGTTGGAATGGAGGCCTCGTGGCCCCTGGGCCGTCGGCAGGGAGACGCTCTGGGACTTGCAGAGGGTGGACAGAGGTTTCCCCCAGCCTCCAGGACCCCTGTGTGTGACCCGCTGTGTCGGAGGGCAGCATCTACACAGGCGGGAGGAGGCCAGTTGTCCCCACGAGCCGTGGGCCCGCACCGCCAGGCGGTTGGGCACCTCCTGGTGACCAACGGGCTTGTTTCTTTGGTTCCTACCCGCGAGCCGCAGGCTGCTGGTTTTCTTGGCCATTTCCAAGACCAAGGGATGTGCTGGGCAGCCTCAGAGACGGGCAGGCCAACGGCATCCGGCCAGGCCCAGAGACGCCAGTGTCCACCGGAGGCTGCTCGCACCGTCAGAATGGTGACCGCCAAGCCCTGGTCTCCGCAGGCCGGGCTGGGCCAGGGCCTGGGGTAGAGACCCATGGCTGCCCCCACTCACATCCTCATCCCCTTCAGCAGAGGGGAACGGAGGCCCAGTGGGGTAAGGCACCCCAAGACCTCGCTTCCCCAAGTGGGAGAGCAGGCTCTGACCCTGGACCCGCGTGTCCCGCATCAGCCCTGCCTCACTTCTGCCTCTTCAACGAAGTCACCAGACACACGTGGATGTCCCCATAAGGCACAGGATGGGGCCTGGTCCTAGCAGAACCGTCAAGCCCACACCTGAATGTGAGTGGATAGGTGACCGGGGGCCTCAGCTAGGACGGCGGTGTCCCTGGCTGGGAATTCTCGTGGCTGTCAATCAGCAGAACGTTGAACCCATCTCCCGGCACCTCGGGTCGCCCCGGCCGGGCAGAGAGCCCCTGCGGGGAGCAGCCCCAGGAACCGGGAAGGGAGAGCTG
>NW_026011152.1:0-2943 GCF_001458135.2 Marmota marmota marmota
GGTTCAATCCCCAGCACCACAAAAAAATGAAAAAGAGAAGAAACATGTACGTAAATTTTCAGAGCAGAATTGTACATGATAATAAAAAATTGGAAGCAATCTAAATGTCCACCAAGAATAGAATATATAATTTTTTAACATTTATTTATTCTTTTTAATTTTAGGTGGACACAATATCTTTATTTTGTTTTTATGTGGTGTTAATAATCGAACCCAGTGCCTCACACTTGCTAGGTGAGCACGCTACCACTTGAGCTACATCCCCAGCCCTAGAATATATAATTATACATATCCATAGAAAGGAAATTATACAGCACAAAGATAATGAATTAACTTCTATGCACATCAGTATAGATGGCACAATACTGAAAAGAATCAAGTCACAGAAGAAATACACAGTAAGTACGTTTATACTAAGTTCAAAACAGACAAAACTAAACATTGTCTTGTTTAGGGAAGCACACAGGTGATGGCTACCCTAAAAGGGAATGATTATTCTAAAAATCAGGACATCGATAGCCTCAGTGGTATAATCAGGGATAAGTAATTGAGGTCTCCCCCTTGCCCCCAGGGACTTGCTATGACATGGATAATGTTCTCCTTCTTAACCCATAGGTTAGGCACAGTGCTCACTTACTTTTAATTCTTTAAAATGTATATTTATGTTGAATACATTCTCCGGTGACTATAATTGATTTTTTTAAAAACACCGTTTGCTTGAAAGTAAAGCAAATAAAAATTACGCTAGAGATTTTTGAGTTGAAAACAAGGGGACCTCGCTCTAAACCAAACCAAACAAGTAAAATTTGGCAGTAAATATAATTTGTGAACTCTGACATCAGCCACACCCGTTTTCAGACATCCCACAATTACATGTTTCACTGCACTTGATGACTGTATACCATAGAAATAAACAATGAATATGGGCTTCCTGACAGATTATTTTTTTAATCTTCCCACAAGTATGAAGAAACAACAGAGAAGAACTCATTGCTCATGATAGATGGAGAGTGTTGTTTGATAAAAATTAATTATATTTGATAACCTAAATGATAAATCACTTAAACCTTTTGAGTCATTCATTAAGTCAGAAACTTAGCTTTCTTATCTGCACAAGACTGAAATATTTTACAAAACATCATCTGAATTTAAAAACATCTTTAGGCCTAAGGTGGTTTGATTGATATCCATATTTTTTCTTTAATTAAAATATTTCCACTCTTTTTATTCCCTCTGTGCTGGGACCAAACCTAGGCCCTTGTATATGTTATATAATCCCTCTGTGACGACCTACGTCCCCAACCCAAACAGTTTTGATTTTTAAAGGGGAGCTCATGTGGCTGATTTCACATTTCCCCTTTTCAAAAAGAGGACTCATTGTTGTTTCAATAGTAGGTATTCATTATACTAACCAAACCTATAGATTCACTGAATCATGCCTTGTCCCTAAAATGTTTGCTCTTAATAATGACCCAGAAGTGACTAAATTGTAATGCACTCCATTTAATAAACTAAGTAATATCTGTCATCTGTCTTCAAAAGATCTGCCCAAGATGATTAAAATTTTAAGAACAAAAATGTGTTAATCTTTATTTTGTTAATCTACAATTCTTTGTCCAGCAAGGTTGGAAAATCTTGATTTTTTTTTTAATATTTATTTTTTAAGTTGTAGTTGGACACAATACTTTTATTTTATTTATTTATTTATTTTTATGTGGTGCTGAGGATCGAACACAGGGCCTTACTCATGCTAGGTGAGCCCTCTACCGCTGAGCCACAACCCCAGCCCCCAGAATCTTGATTTTGAAACAAAGTAATGAAAGTGAGTGGATTAAGTTCCAAGTGAGTGGCACTAATAGCCAATGGAGGCAGGTTTAGGCTGAGGGGCAAGTGGTCCAGGAAGCCTTCATAGGTCAAGAGTAACTGGAGCTCAACCTGAAAAGAAGAAACAGTGGGACCCACTTTTATGAAATCAAATAGGAACAATCAGCGTTAGCAAGCCCAGCATCTGACAGAATCCAAAGCAGGACTATAACTGGGTTCCAGCAAGGGAGAAGATCTGGGTGCTATACGGGGAAACACGGAGACTCTTGTCTCTTGTTCCTTCTGTGTAGGTTGTCATGTTCCTGTGTCTCCATCAGCATTTCTGGTCTCCATGGATCAGAAAATCACCATGGTGACCCAGATGTGGCCACTTTGAGAAAGCTGACCCTAGCTCTTGGTCCAATTTCTAAGTTCCCCAGGGAGAGATTTGGACTATCACAGCTTGGGTTTGGTGACAACTCTTGGGCCAAACAATTGTGATTAGAGATCCACCCCTATGGGATGGGTGGACAACCAATGGTCACCTATTATAGAAGGAAAGAGAGACAAGCTGAGGGAAGCAGGAACCCCTTTCTGAAGGCGGAAATGTGTTTGATCGGTTCTAGTGACATCAAGTAGGGCAATTGGGCTGATCCAGAGTTTATACAAAAGTACTGAGATATTAGAGAAATAAAGTCACATTGGAGAAAAATTTGGACATCAAGCTAAAAGCTTTAAATATTCTATAGATTTTTTAAAAATATTTATTTTTTAGGTGTAGATGGTATAGATTTTTTTCATTAGAACTCTACAGGTTCAATGAGTACAGCAAGTCTTCACCAAAAATATTATATTCAGGAAGACTAGGAGGCTAGGATGGAGGGTTTGGAGGCTAGGAAGTCTGTTTAAATGCATATGTTGATTACAAAATTCTTCATAATAAGAAGTTGGAAAAGCCAATGTGCAACACATCTGCAATCCCAGCTATGCAGGAGGCTGAGGCAGGAGGATGGCAAGCTAAAGGCCAGCCTAGGTAATTTAGCGAGACCCTGTCTCAGAATAAAATGGAAAAGCCTGGGGATGTAGTTCAGAGGTAGAACACTCCAGAGTTCTACCCCAGTACTGCATATATATATATAT
>NW_026011153.1:0-5939 GCF_001458135.2 Marmota marmota marmota
TTTTTTCTTTTTCTTTTCTTTTTTTTTTTCTCTTACAACGTATGGTATCCAGGGTTAGCTGTCCACCGAGGGTGGGCTATTATCTGCCTCTTCTTGAGGAAGAAAGGATACTCACAATTATTCCAGGGCATGAAATCAAAGGAGAACCTGCACCTGTATTTGCTCTGTAGTACCTTTCTGAGGCAGGCCCTGGCTGAATATCAAATTAGGTGGCCTAATACTGGTTGTTCAGCAGGCAAGTCAAATTCCATAGGAGCTGGGCCACCCAGAGTTGATGACAAAAGAGAGCTGGTCCTTGGATCTGCCTTTTCTCCCTTTCCTCTGTTTAGCATTTGTACCATTTGATGTTTCTTTGAGAAAATTAGGAAGAGATGGTGCAGGAATATCTTAGTTGTTCCCATTTGACTGAGTGCCCACGGCAGGTATTGACAAAGGTGACTTCTTTGTAACATATTCATCCAGTCACAACTCTTGGGATACATCCTTAGAGCTTTTTGTGGTTCTGTTGGATATTTTCCAACCATGCTGTGTAGTGTTGGGTGGAGGAGGCTGTTTTCTCTTCTTGTTAAGATTCCTTTGAATCTTTGGATAGTAGAAGTTAATAGGGTGTCAAGAGCCTTCACCCAATCTGTGAACTCCTCACCTGCTGGGATCAGTTGGCTGGTAACTGAAGGCAGGTGGGGTTCAGGTGGAGAAGGTCTGTCTTGGGGGTCAAGGCTGTGGGCTGTGTACCTGTAGGTGGAAAGTGGAAATCTCTTTCTCGGCTTCTTGATGATCATGTCAGCTACTTCCCTCTGCCACACTCTCCTGCCATGATGTTCAGCCTCTTCTGAGTTTGCAAAGAATGGAGTCTGCTCTCAATTGCCTGAGACCTCTGAACTCGTGAGCCCCCAAAGAAACTTTTTTCCTCCCCTCAAATCGTTCTGATCAGATCTTGTCTTCAGAGCAGCAAAGAGCTGACTACTCTAGGCTTTAGTGGCATTGTTTCTCATTTTTAACTGACAGTTCAGGTAAGTTCCACTTAATATAAAAGAGAATAAAAATCATAGAAAAATTTACCAATGAATAAAGAATCTATCGCTTCACACTCTTTTGATAACTGTCCCTGTATGCTGATACAAATTTCCTAGGAGTAACCTTGCATGGTTAAGGAAAACAGGGCACAATTCCTATAAGGCCTTTGCTTTGAACAATCATGGGAATTTGGGCCCTTGTCAAATATTTGAAAATCCCCAGAACACATACATACTCCACAGCTAGGGATACAGACAGAATGAGAGGAAGGACTGCATCTTCCTTTCCTGAAAACTGGAACTTTCCTAGAGATGGTTCAAAAATTTTTAGTGTCTACAGATAAAATGAGAATCTTATGAACTGAAAGATATGTGTATTACTTACATATCCTAACTGGGGTTTAGTAATCTGTCTTTCTGGTATGAATATGGCCTATTCCAGGGTAGCCCTGGGCAAGTCTGAATCCAAATAAGAGGAAATGCCAGAAAACCAAACAACACAGGTCAGTGAATATTCATACAAAATATATCAAGTGGAAAGAAGCCCTCTCTCAATTACATCCCAGTGGCGAATTTGTCTTAGTGCTAGAAATACTACCGCTACTCTTCATCTTCACAAAGGCAGTTATGGAATGAAGTCATTTTTTATAGACTTCTTGATACTTCCCTTTATGAAACTTCAATAATTATTTAATAATTAAATTTATTATTTATTAACGAATGATTAAATTTTAGTAATTATTTTTATTTCCTATCTTTCCTTTCTGAGTTAATGAAAACCATTCCACAAAATCTCCATAACTTTCTCCAGGATTTCCATTTGACCACATAATAGTGAATATTGAAATACACAGAGTTGCAGACACCTATTCATAGGAAACTGTCACAGCGGTATGGACTTTCTCTCCCCTGGGAACAGAGCTTACATGATTCACTGCACTCAGTGAATGGGTATCTATGGTTGAGATGTTGAAGATTCTCAAGGCAAACTATGTTCAAGGCTTGGTCCACAGGGCAAGGTGATTGGGAGGCGGTGCAAGTTTTGAGAGGCCAGAGTAACGGGAAGTTCTCAGGTCAAGCTGGCAAAGAGCTCTCTGCAAGAGGCAAAACTGTGGCCAATTGCTAGAAAACAGTTTTTTGGTGATGTTTCTGTGGGTATCTGCCCTGCTTCTGAGAGCTTAATAACATAGGGACCTCCTACAAGTCAATAGGGAGAAACAAAGAGCCTACAAAAGTGGTAAAACCCAGTATCTGCTGTTTATAAAAGATGACATACCAAAAATTTAGTAATCCAAATCACAATAGAGGAATCCAAAGGAAACATAAAGTACATGTGTGTGTTTGCCTATCAAATACAAAGAATCAAGATAGTGAGAAAATCTAATGTTAACAGTGTTGGAAAATGGAATTTTCAAGTTCTGATAATTGCAATACAAAATTGTCATACCTCTTCTACAGAGAAGTTTCAGAAAATATGCCAAAATTTAAAGGGCATGCCTACCTTTAGTCCAAGAATTTCAATTTAAATGAGTCATTCATTGGTACTGTGGCTAATTTTTTAATTTTACCAAGAAGTGTTCCACTGTAATCATTTTACATGCATATATAAAATATATTTTTACTAGGTTTTTTTGAGGGAGTGTATTTGGACACAATGCCTTTATTTTATTGATTTATTTTCATGTGGTGCTGAGGATCAAACCCAGGGCCTCTATACCAGTTGAGCACTCTACCGCTGAGCTACATCCCCTGTCCCTCTAGTGTTTTATTTCTTAAAAATACTTTTACATATCTGTATACATATTCCTATATAATTATATCTCTGACACTTTTTTTAAAAAAGTTACCACATTGGCTGGGAGTGTAGCTCAGCCATAGCACATTTGCCTTGCATGTCAGAGGCCTTGTGTTCCATTCTCAGCACCATTTATAAATAAAAAAAGTTAAAGACCTATCCACAACTAAGAAAAAAAACACAGGTGAGTCCAGAGCAGAGGGTAGACACAGGGCCATCCTGCCTAGGCTGACTCCAGCAGCTGGGGACCTGGGAGATGTATGTGCTCAAGCCAAGTCAAGCCGTTCAATTCCTCGCTGAACACCCCCTCTGCTGAAACTGTGCTTACAGCAGGTCTGCCTGGGTTGTCCCATATGCAAAAGGGTCACATGGACTCTGCAGTGTGATGTCAAGTGCCCCATTCACTTCTACTTAAGAGGAGGCAAGAAATCTAATGTGAGATTCTTGCACTTCAAAAACCATCAACCACCACAAGGTACTAGTTTTAAAACACCTCACCATGATTAGGAGGATGATTTTATGGTAAAAACAGGTTAGTGATTGGAGCCATTACTTTGTTACTGTTACTAACATCACTAGTACTACCACCATGACAGCTGTGTCCACTCTGTAAGAGGTGCCATTTAATCGTAGTGTAGCATCTGCACTATCCAATTTACCAGCCACTAGTTATCTTTGGCTATTACAATTGGAATCAACTAAAGTTAAATAAAATTTTAGTTCCTCAGTGGCAATAGCCACATTTGAGTGCTCTGCAGCCCCCGGGGGTGAAGGGCCATCACATTTCCCTGGAGATTAGGACATTATACCTGTCAAGACAGGGTTTTGGGTGGTGCGGGTGCTGACTATCCCCTCCTCAGAGAGGAACAAGCAGCACCTCAGGCTCCCACACTTTGCATGGATAGGTATTGGTGATGAGTAAAGTTAACAAGATACATCCCGAGTGACATGTGTAATACCTGATCATGTGCAAGTGTCTGCACGTTATCGGGATATGGCACCCACAGTCTCTCCTGGAGCAGGGCCTCCACTTCAGCAACAGTGAATTGTTCAGAGTGTTGCTTCCAAAACCAGTTCCTATTGATCCAGAAAGGAATTTTCTCTTTGTCACTGGGGGCTCCTTTTGGTCAAGAGCTTTCTACTTTTGCATACCTTTAGTCTTACATCAATGAGATCTTGAGGGAGGACACGGAAGTTTATCATGTGGTCAGCCTGCCATGTTGAACAGGAAGACACTCCTGCCCCTGTGCTTGGTGAGTGTGAAATGCTGAGATTTCAGGGCAGTTGGTCAGTCTCTCCTTCACACATTTTGATGTGCCCCTGGGCTGGGGGCTTGGATGTGAGGGGCTCAATTCTTGACATCAGGGACATCTCCAAGCTCTCTGCCCAGGAACAGAACTCTACTTTTTTTGTGAAATCTCCTTAGTGATGAAGGAGGGATGCTAGCCCAGGACTCAGGATAGAGCTCTGAACACTGATGTCCTGAGACAGAGTGAGGAAGCCATGGTTTCTTAGGACAAAACTGGAGAAGCTGCTGGATTCTTTTCTGAGGAAAGAAATGAGAACATTTAGAGCAGGCGGAGAGAGGTTGCCGTGGACTTGGGTCAGACTTGCCTACCTTTCCCACCTTCCCCCAAACTGCTGTGACTCTGGAAGTTCTGCCCTTGGCTGGTGATGGTTGTGAGGCCAGCCTTCTCTACAGGAAGGGGCACTGTGGGTGGAGGAATCAGGGTATGAGAGGGAACAACACAACCTGTCCTCCTGGATGGGCTGTGTCCCCACCAGACTCTTTGTGAGTTCTCCTTGGTCCATTCCCAGGTCCCATTGAAAAACAGCCATAGAAAGCCAGGCTGGCTTCTGCTGGGTGGGTCTGTGCACAAGGAGCCCCCTTTTTCACATGCAGCCTGGCAGGCTGGCTATGACCTTGTGATGCCTCTGAGCTCTGAGGATAGAGGATGTGGGTGTTGAGGTCCTCATCCTGTGAGGTGCTGCTGACCCTGTGTGTGTCTTCCTTGCAAGGTGCCATAGTGTAGTCACAAATCACAGCCCAGTAGGAGCTGCTGTGGTTAAGAGGCACCATTCCCTAGGGACCATGCTGTCTATCTGAATTGCTCCAGTGTGGAATGTCATAGGGATGCAGAGCAGTTTGGCTATAGCTGGCCCCATGGCTGGTCCTTTGGTCTTTCACAAGCTGCTGAGATGGGGCCAGGGTCAGAAGCTTGCTGAAGTGCTGAGCAAGTCAAGACTCACGCACTGCAAACTCTCTGGGGTACCCAGTTCACATGTGAGCGAGACCTGGGTCTAGAGGAAAGGGGGTAGTGGAGGCAGGGGCCTGAGGGCTCTCTCCTATCTGAGGGGGGTGTGTCACTCAGCCCATCCCCTCTTGCTGCAGGAGGCAGAGCCCAACGATTCCCAAGCCTCTGGATGTTCATGACAGGCCAGGAGGCTGGAAGGAGATGAGCTCTTTCCATTTTCAATTGCTCAGGTTCAAGAAGGTAATAACGACCTATGTGCACAGGGGGTGGCAGGTTTGGGGGTGGGGTGGACGGGAGTGGCACCTTCTGGGGCAGGGCCTCCCTGCCATTCATTCTGTGTCCTCCACAGAATCCAGGATGAGCAACAGAAGGACAGGCTCATGTCTTGGGGCTGGCTGGCTGCTCTGAGGTCAGTAAGTGTTCTGGGACAGTGCTCATAGTGCAGCCAGCCTGGCTGGGCAGTGAGGGGCTGCTGCCCTTGCTGCCTCAGACATGGGAGCAGGGCAGCTGAGTTGGCCCAAGCAAGCTAAAGGGTGGTCCAAAATGGACCCTACATAACCAACACTGTGGGTGATCCCAAGCCTGGGTAACTTGACACTCTGTGAGCAGCCTCCTTCCTGCCTGCAGCTGCCCTGCTCAGCTTTGAAGTAGGGATGGGGCAATGCCACAGGGAGCCCCAGTCCTCATGAATGGGCAGACATGGGGCCTGGGGCTTTCCAGCACTGCTTGATGATAACAGCCTCCCAGCAGCAGCCAGGCTGCACTGTGTCTAGCCATGCTGAGCATCTTGCTAGATGCAGTAGTCTCAGTTGTTTTCTTCAACAAAAACTTATTGAGAGGAAATTTACACACCCTGAAATTTACCCTTTAAAGTCC
>NW_026011153.1:13298-19878 GCF_001458135.2 Marmota marmota marmota
AAAAAAAAAAAGCATTCTGGTTTATTCAAGGCCTAGCAGGGCCACTATGGCCACTACAGGCTGACTGACCTCATAAAGGGTGTAAGGCTTCGCTGTGCTCTTAAGGGAATGACTTCAAGGAAGTAAATGGAATTGGCCTAGCAGGAAGGGGGTGGGTGGGTGGCAGCATGCCCTTAACTTGGGCACCACTCCCTCTCCTCAGAAGTCAGGGGCAGCAGGTGAGGCACTAGCCTTGGGGGAACATGCCCCTAGAAGCAATGTAAAATACAAGAACTGGAGATGTCACTGGCGGGGCGTGGCAGGATCTGAGTTGTCCTGAGGTTGGACTTTCAGCACCTTCTGCAAGGCCCTTCCACATCTAGCATTCCCAAAATCCCTTTCCTACCCCCCACCATGTCCCTGAGGAGAGGGCTGGGGACACACATGCAGTATGTGACCCAAATAGCACCCTGGCCAGGCACCACGGAGCCTGTGGAAACTTTTTTTCCAAAGTACCAAAAAAGGTACTTTCACCCTGATCTTGTTCAGTCATGTCAGGGGACTTGGGGGGACCACACAATGCTGCCCATGAACCTGGGTCATTCACTCAGATCCCAAGGGCAAGGGAGCACCCAGTGGCAGGGACTCGTGGGTGGCCTAGTGCTGTGGTCCCCTAGCTCCTGAGATGGGGCTTCTCCATTGAGAGCAACTGAATTTCCCACTGTCTGTCACTCAGCAGCCAGTCTGGGCAAATGGGGGGGTCACTTCTGGCTCTAGCCGTCCTGAGACACTTGGACCACAGGGTACTTTTCTAATTCCTGCCCCAGCATGCATTCTCGGGGACTCGTCCCCATAGCCCTCGGCTGCTGGGGTGGAAGAGGCCCTCCTGCCACCTTTGCTGAGAAGACCCAGGCCCAGCTCCTGTTGAACCAGGAAGACAGAAAACCCTGAGGGCACCACCTGACCACTGAAGCTGCTGGGCACGAGGGGAGGCGGGAGGCCTCCAGCGCAGGGGCCCAGGGAGGAATATCCCCCAGCTGTGGCACAGATAGCAGAGCCACTGTGCTAAAGATGTGTCCACGCCATTCTGCACAAGACCCCCTGTCCCCACAGCCTGGAGTAGCTATACTCAAAGGCAGCCTGAGGCCAGGCAGGGGCCAGAGGCCCCACTGTGTCTCCAGGAAGGTCTTACTGTCCTTACTGGTTTTGTTCCTGGAGAGACCTGCGTTCTCCTCAGTGTTTAGAGCAGCTCAACTCACAGTAGACAAGCTACAGAACCAGCCTAGGTTCCCCACAGCAGATGGACGGATAAAGAAACTGTGGTCCCTATACACAGTGGAATATTACTCAGCCATAAAGAAGAATGAAATGATGTCATTTGAAGGTCAATGGATGGAGCTGGAGAGGACTGTGCTGCTTAAGTAAGCCAATTCCAAAAAAACAAAGGCTGAGTGTCCTCTCTGACATGCAGATGCTGACTCACAATAGGGGAGAAGAGAATAGAATTTAATTGGATGAGACAAAGGGAAGGGAGGGGAGGGACTGGGGGATGCAGGAAAATAAATGGATGTCACTTTCCCATGTTCACATAAGAACACAACCAGGGACACCCCACAGTAGGCCAGTCACAGGAATGAAAATCATACCCTGTGTAGGTGACATGGCAGGATGCATGCTGCTGTCATGGGGAGCTAAGAAGAACCAATTCAGAGACAAATCTGTGTTCCCACCTATGCCAAGGGACAAGGTGCAATGTCATTCAGTGTCCTCATTGAAGATGAAACGGGCTCTGCTGGCCTCTGGATGCCAGTGTGAGGAAACTGACACTCAGGTCACCAGAGGGGCCCCACCTCCTCAGGCCTTTGCTCCCCACAGGAATGTCGAGCCTCAGAGGCCCGTGGAGACCCTGCCCATCAGGGACATGGCAGCTTCGGCCTTCAGTCCCCCTGCTGTCTCCTCCCAGGGGCAACATGCACTCCCTTCATCCCATCCTGACTTGTGACATCATGGGAGGGGACAGACCCGGGCAGCAGGGACAGCTGGCAGCACCTACCTGATAACACAGTGGCCTCGATTGGAGGCAAAAATCACGATGGGGGCAATGGAAGATTCCAGAGCTCAGTGCAGGGAGTTGAAGCCCTCGATGTCCAGCATGTGCACCTCATCCACAAACAGCATGCTGGGGACCCTCTCAGCCACGCCCTGGTCGATGTACTTGTTCACCACCTTGTTGACCTCGCCTTGGACAGGGTCCCAGTCACCTGCTCTCTTCTCCACACCTAAATTCAATCAAGACCCAACCCTGCAGCCTGGTTCTCCTACTGGCTCTCTGACCCAAGGCTGGGTACTGGACCCATTCCAGGTTTGGTGTCATCATTTGTAAACAAGAATCATGCCAGTTGTGGTGGCACACGCCTATAACCCCAGCAGCCTGGGAGGTTGAGGCAGGAGAATCACAAATTGGAGGCCAGCCTCCACAACGTGGTAAGGCCCTGAGCAACTCAGTTGAGACCCTGTCTCTGAATAAAATACAGAATAGGGCTGGGGATGGGACTCAGGGTCAAGAGCCCATGAGTTGAATCCCTGAACCCTCATCTAAAAAAAAAATAAAACAGGCATCATCGCCCCCAAATGCCACAAAACACCTTTTGTGGAGCTGTGTGGGGCACAATGACCAGGAGCTGCCCCATCAAGCCCTGACCCTGATGCCAAGACACCTCATTTGGGAGCTCCAGGGAGATGTGTTTTCAAATGTGAATTCTCCTCTGCTGCACTCAGTCAAGGAGCTCTTTTGGGGGCCGTGAATGACAATGCTTAGGTTAATGAGCTTTCCATCAAGTGCAGTTAGAATCCTCTCCCCAGGAAACCTGAGCAAGGAGGGTCAGAGCAGGCCCAGCCTTGGCCCCAGAAACATCAGCCCTTACAGAACAGCAGGCCCACCTCAGGTCTCAGCCCTCACCTTCCAAACCAGCGCCCCCTGTCATCAGGATGGAGCTGTTCCCAAAGAACCAGGATCTGAGGCCTGTCCTCGCCCAGAGCCATGATGCATGGCTCTCAAAACCGAATTCAGAGACAGATCTGCTCTTGGCCACTCATGGAGGAGCTTAGGCTGCTGCAATGCCTCAAGGCAACAGTGGATTCATGTTGAACTTACATTTTCAGGGAGTAAAGTGGTAATGGTCCGGAGAAGGACACAAAATTAGGGAAGAGCCAGGCGTGATGGCACATGCCTGTCATTCCAGCAGCCAGAGAGGCTGAGGCAGGAGGATCACAAGTTGGAGGCCAGCCTCAGCAACCTAGCAAGGGCCTAAGCAACTCAGCCAGGCCCTGTCTCTAAATAAAAAATAAAAGTGCTGGGACGGGGCTCAGTGGTCGAGGGCCCCCGAGTTCAATCACCGGCATCAATAAATAAATAAATAAATAAGTCCATAAAGGAGCAAGGGAGACCCACTCCCTGGTGTCAAATTCGGCACCTTTCTGGGACCTCAAGAGAAGCAGATGCTGACCTCTGTGGGGCCAGAGCACACAGTGTGGCCATGGCTTCTAAAGGGAGTGAAGACCCAGAGCCACGCAGTGGGAGGCGCTCAGAGCCAGGAGCTTGTCAGAGAAGGGCTTCGACTTGGCTCCAGGCTTTGGCTTTGCCATGTGTCCTACCTGTGATCTCTGTCTTCTTTGGCTTCATCAACTGGCCCATCATGGACAGGACATCTTGTCCCCCTGTACCTGAGAGGACTTTCTAAGGCAGCTACCAAAGCTCATCCTCCTTCCTCCTGTGGGTCCCTGATGTCACTCAACTTGGAGGCCTGAGGTGGACAGGCCCAGCACACTCCCCTGGAAAGGATGAGGGGCTTCTGAACTCAGAGGGATCCCCTTGAGGTTTCTCCTGACCTGCAAGAATCAAGCAGAGTCGTGCGTGGTGGAACATGTCTTTAAAAATCCTGGCAATTTGGGAGGCTGAGATAGGAGGACCACAATTTGGAGGCCAGCCTAAGAAACTTAGTGAGGTCCTGAGCAACTCAGCAAGACCCTGTCTCTAAATAAAGTATAAAAAGGGCTGCGGATGGGGCTCCATATGTAAGCACCCTGGGGTTTAAGCTTCAGTACAAAACAAAACAAAAAAAACCTCCGGCCAAGAAGGAAGAAACTCCAATCTCAAGAGTCTCTGGCCTCTCCTGGGAAAAGCTCCAAGGGACTAAAAGAAAAAACAGATTCCCAGCAGAAAGCCCGTTCCTGGTGGGGAGGAGGAGGCCCCTTCAGGATGAAGAGCAAACCTGACTCTCTGTCCAGCGGGGCCCAGAGCAGCGCCAGCTGGGAGCTGGAGGATTTGGAGCTCTTGCTCTATAGAGGCCAGAGCCTCCGTGAGGCTGTCTGAAGCCCTGTGAAGGCTCCCGCCAGGAACCCCCAGCCCGGGGTGGAGAGCAGCCCCCAACAGGCTGGCAGGCGGCCAGGGGCAGACAACGCCCAGAGATCAGCGGTGACAGCATCTGGACATTGGGACAAAGGGGCCGAAGCTCATGTCGTGCTCATTGCTGAGCCTCTCAGAGGGCTTCCAGGAGGACAGCACGGCCCTGACAACTGGTTCCCAGGACCTTGGGTATGCGCTGGCCCAGCAGAGCCTGTCCCTGGGGCCTGGTGTTGGCCACATCCAGGTCATGCAATATCCCATTCTGGATGACCTCCTTCTTCTTGTGCATGTCGCCCTTGGGCAGGGCATGTCCTCATCGGCCTCCAGGGCGAACTCCGTGGCCTTTGCCTTTGCCAGCAGAGCCATGGGGCACCGGGACCACACAGAGCTCAGTGACAGCCAGGTCTCCGCTGCCCACCGAGGGCCCCCAACAGCAACCTCTGCCTATGCCCCACAGCCGGGGGCCCCGCTTTGGCTCCCAGACCCTCCCGGGCCACACCTTTGGGGGCAGCTGGTGTCAGTCTGGCCAGCTGCTGGGGGAGCTCAGGGCACCCTGAGTAGCATTGGGGGCCGGGGGCCCTTCAGCCACCACCTGATACTGTAGGAGTCCCCTCGCTGGTTCCCCATACTGGATCTCCTCACTGGGTCCCTATCAATGGGTCCCCTCACTGGGTCCCCTATCTGGGTCCTGCCTGGCTGGCTGAGGGCTCCACATGGATACATGGCACCCCCTGCTGGGGAGCCCTCCTCACAGCCCCCTCCCAGGGTCCCTGGCCTGGCCAGCAGGTGTCTTCAGAGGGTGCTGCTCTGTCCACCCTGAGCCCCAGAGAAAGCTCCACGGGAAGGAGCTTTCTGGCCCAAGAACCTGCCTATGGGCATGGAGCCCCGTGGTCTCCAGAACAGGACTCTGGTGCCTAGTCCCGGGGACATGGTTGAGTAGCACTGAGGGACATGGCCCTGCCCCCCAAGCCCAGGAGCAGGGGCTGTGACCTGGTGTCCAGGGAGCGTGCAGCCCAGAGGCAGGCTGGGCTGTGACCAATGCTGGACTGGGCCAGGACCCAGGGCTCTGGGCAAGATGGGGTTGGGGCGGGGGCTGAAGAGTATCTGGGACATGAGCACATTGTTGGCGACTTCTGACCTGCTGCCCACAGGCTGCTCCCAAGGGGACCTTCCCGCTCCCTGCCCCGCAGACCCATGTCTGACCCCGGAACTCATGAGGGACAGGGGAAGAAGGTATAGTGTTGGCTGAGGGCTTTTTCTCCTGGCTTTGCATGTGGGACCTCAGGGGCAGTGGGACGTCTTGACTTGCTGAGAGCCCGTGGGGCTGTCCTGACTCAGGGACCTGCCCAGGCCAGAGCCAGCAAGTGTCCACCCCAGCAGCACCTGGCTTCAAGGCCCACCCCCCACCCAATGCATTTAGAGACAGAGACTCACTGAGCTGCTTACTTAGCATCTTTCTTTTGCTGAGGCTGGCCTCCAGGTATGATCCTCCTGCCTCAGCCTCCCAAGCTGCTGAGATGACAGGCGTGGGCCTCTGCAGCATCCAGTCTTTTTTAAAAGTCTTAGGTGGTGAGTCTGGATGGCGGACTTGGCCTCGTTTTCTTCTGTGTGGGGCTAAGGAGGGAGCCCAGTGCCTCCCGTGCCAGGCTAGCTCCAGGCCATAGGCGCCAGGCCATAGGCAGTGGTGTGCCTGGTCCCAGTGGGAGCCTGTGGCCTAGTCCCAGGTGGGGCTTTGAACAGCCCTCTATGAGATGCAGCTCCTACACCCTGGAAAACTCAAGCAGTGCTTAGTGTGTCCACAAAATCGCAAGGCTGCCACCATAGTCGGTTTTAGAACACTGCAACCCCCATCCCTGTCAGCCATCCACAGCCCCTCTGCTGCTGCATCCCATCCATCACCCTGACCTCAGGCAGTGGGAGGCTGCTTTCTGTCCCTTAGCCATCTGTGGCTGTGTGGGGTGTGACTGACAGGATTCACCCTTGTCCTCCAGGCCCTTGAATCCCCCGTGGCTGAGGAGCGCCCAATGCATGGGGCCTTCACCAGCTCATGGATCTGTGCACTCATCAGTCCCAGCCCGTTGGGAGGTTTGGCTGTAGGAGTGATGCTGCCGCAGATGTGCAGGGACTGCAGTTTCTTTCTTTTGGATCTGTGTGGAGAGGTAGAGCTGCTGTGTCACACAGCACCTCTGACCTTCC
>NW_026011154.1:0-2943 GCF_001458135.2 Marmota marmota marmota
CATCCCCACCCCCCCCCCCCCCCGTTATTTTGCTGCAGCTGGACTGCGGCACTAGTTTGTTCATTGTTTATTAAGAAATTATAGAAGAGATTCATTTAAAAAGCTATAAGTAAATAGAAAGATCAGTTGAGTAGAGGGAAGTTAAACATTATCACTATGGACTGAATTAGAGCAAATCACATTCCATAATTTTATAATAATGACAAAATTAATATTATGTATAACTAAAAAGAACTAACAAAAACTATAAGAAAAGAAGAAATTTTAAGGGATAAGTGCAGAGTTTACAATTAATGCAATATTAATAATTAAGTTAAGATCTATGATTTCACAGATGACATCTTATATGAAGACCAATAAGAGTCCCAGCAGACACACACTTCAGGCCTGACTCAGCACCAGGCTGATCTCAGTTGCCTCAGATTCCTGGCTCATGGACCAAACCTGTAGGCTTGCAGCAATACCAGGCTGGTAGTAGCATCTGATCCCAGGTTTATCTTGACCCTCTTGTAACCAGGCACCAAGCATCTTGTTGCTAGGGCAGCCCAATAATCTAGGTCAGTCCCTATGAACAAGGCTTAAGTGGATCCAGAATTTAGGTTCATCCCAATCTATTGATAACATGAACTCAGGAAACAGGCTCACTCATCAGCTGACCCTAGTACCGGACTGTCTGAGTACTCTAGCAGTAAGCCCACCTGCAGAGCATTCCAGGAAGCCTGTGCAGAATCTTTGGGTGGGTATCCATGTATAAAACAAGTATTAACAAAATTGAAGGGAAGATCAAACAGCAGAATATTGCAACAGAGTTCTCCAATATCCCACTTGCAGTAATGGAGTGGTCATCCAAACAAAATTAATAAGAAATGGTGAACTTGAGCAACACTATACACGAATGAATCAAATAGATACATACAGAACATTTCATTCAACAGCAGAGGAGCTACACATTCTTTCAAGGGTGAAATCAACAGTCTTTAGGAGAATCATGTTGTGCAGCAAAGGAAACAATCGACAGAGTAAAGAGGCAACTCACAGCATGAGAGAAACTATTTACAAACCATATATTTGGTAAAAGGTTAATTTCTAAAATATATAAAGAACTCCCACTACTTAATGGCAAAAAATTCCAATGTCTGGATTAAAAAATAAGCAAAGGACCGGAATAGACATTTTATCCAAGAAAATATATAAATGGCCAACAAGTGTGTAAAAATGTGATCTTCACTAATCTCTGAAGAAATGCAAATCAGAACCATAATGAAATATCATCTCCTTTCTATGAAGATAGCTATTTTTAAAAAAGAAAAATAAAAAGAGTGAGTCAGTGTGGACAAGATTTATTAGATTTTGCAAACCTTGTATACTGTTGGGAATGTATGTGGTACAGTAGCAATGAAAACAGTATGGAGCTTCCCCCCAAAATTAATATTGGTATTATCATAACATTAGTAATTGCATTTCTCAGTAAATATTCAAAATAATTGAAATCAGAATCTCAAATGGATAGCTGTACATCTCTGCTATTTGCAATATTATTCACAAAAAAAGATTAAAACATCCCAGATGTCCATTGGCGAAGAAGATCAGGCTGATCTCAAAACTTAAGGATCCTCTTGTCTCAGTCACTTGAATAGCTAAGATTATAGGCTTGCACCACTGAGTCTTACTTGAAGCATTTAGCCTTGTTAAAATATTTATAATACCCCAAACAATCTGAAGATTTATTACAATTTCATTTATAACTTAATGGTATTTCTTGCAGAAATAGAAAAAGAAAATTATGAACTTTGGAATCACAAAGAATCCTGAATAGCCCCAACAATATTGGGAAAGGAAAACAAAGACAGAGGCCTCACTTGTTAGTTTCAAAACATATTATACATCTACACTAATCAAAGCAGTATGATGTTGGCATAAATAGTCTTGTATTTCAGTGGAATAGAAACAAAGCCTCTAAAACATGGTGAAATGATCCTCAACAAGGTGCCAAGAATATATGATAGGGAAAGAATAGTTTCTTCAATAAAGGTGTTGGAAAAATTTGATAAAAGAGTGAAATTGAACCTATGCCACATATGAAAATTAACTCAGCATGGATTAAAATCCTACATATAAGACTTGAAACCATAAATTTCCAAGAAGGAAATATTCAAAGAAATACTTCTTTACATTGGATTTGGAAAATATTTCTTATAGATGTCCCCAAAAATGTAGAGCACAAAGCAAATAGTTTAGTAGGACTGAATCAACCTTAATATCTAATCATCAGGCACATTTCAATGAAAAACACAATGAGATACCATCTTACATCTGTTAGGATGGCTACTGTAAGAGTGAAAACAAAAACAAAAAATAACAATTGCTCATGTGGGTATGAAGAACTTCAAACTCTGATGTACAGTTAGTCGGAACGTAAAATGGTATTGCTTCATGGAAAATAGTAAAAAAAATTCTCCATAAAATGAAAAAGAGAATTACCATAGAGCCTAGAAATCCAACTTTGAGAAATGCATTAAAAAGAACTGGAAATGGGATCTTGAAAACATCCAAGTGCATTATTCTCAATTAATAGCCAAAAGATGGAAAACCCTGTGTGTGTGTGTATGTGCGTGTGCATGTTTGAAATAAAATATTATTCAGCCTTAACAAAAAAAGGAAATCCTGTCATATTCTATAACATGGAGAACATAATGCTAAATAAAATATGCTGGTCACAAAAAGACAGATATTACACTTATTGAACTAACTAAATTAGTGAAACAATTAGAAGCTAAAAGTAGGTAATGGATGTGATGGAGTCATGCAGGGAGAGAAGGGTAGCTTTTTTCAATAAGCATAAAATACTAGTTTTTAAAGATCAAAAAAAAAAAAAGAAAAGAAAAAATAAGGTAACTGGGGATGTAGCTCAGTGGTTCAATCTCCAGAAGGCGGGAAGGAAGT
>NW_026011155.1:0-2943 GCF_001458135.2 Marmota marmota marmota
GCACCAGTGGGGGGGTGAGGTTCTTTGCTCACCTCTGTTGGCCCCCAAATTTGGCCTTTGCACCAGTGGGGGGGTAAGTTTCTTTGCCTCACCTCTGTTGGCCCCCAAATTTTAGACCATCACTACCAGAAGGGAGGAGGATACAGAAATGCCACGACACCAAGCCAATTGATGGCTCCTTTGGAAAAATTGTATCACCTATGACACCATCAGCAAAGATACGCCAGCACTACCACAATTCACTGCACCAACAGATAGTTCACAATGTATTCAAGTGATACATAGTCCAGGCAAGTTCTGCAAGCAGTTCAAAGCAGAGGAATCCATCAATATGTCCATTTCTTCCCAAAGTAAATTGACTCCTTGATTGAGCATTACTTGTTGAGTTATTATTCATTGATACATCAGTTTATACAGTTTGTTGTGATAACTATCGAAGAAGCTGTAGTTTGGTTTTATCTTTGTCTTCACCAGCGCTGGGATGAAGATAGGAATTCTGGCAATAATGCTAAAATAAATTATGTAACATTCCAACAGGTACTAAGAAAACAATTTTCTGAACAATGTACATTATCCTGAACAGAATTATTAAATATAATGAAAAGGAAAGGTGAAAGTAAACAAACAGATATGTTAACCTCCTTATTTGTACACATATTAAAACAATCCTCAACAGCTGTTTACCCAATTTAAATTAAACCATTAAAATCACGTGAATAAAAAAAATTCGGATCCATTTTTTCATGAGCGCTCCTCATATATGATCTATGGACATACGCACACACAGACATACAACACAAAACACAAGAGTGCACACAAACGTACAACGCATAAGACAATAGTAAAGGCCTTGTAGCTTTACACAGGTGAAATCTCCATTGCAATGTTTAAACACTCCACAGTCAAAAAATAAAACTGATCAGAAAAACATTAACCTAGGTCTGTATGAGCTCAAAAAATAAAATATAACTTTATGATGTGGAAAAATGCAATAATAGAATAGATATTGAAAAAAGCATCCTGGTTAATCACTGTCGCAGATGTAAGAATAGCCAAGCTGGAGCTCTGGATATAAGCTGTTATGGATTTGAGTCAAATCATCCTCTTTTTGGTCTGTTAAATCGCTTTGGTTAGTCTCTCTGGAATCCAAATCGGCTGCTGTTCTCCCTGTGGAAACACACAAACAGAGCCCCGACTCCAGACAATCACTGGGTCAGGACCTTTCCATTGTCCTGTTAGAATATCTTTCCAAATTCCCTTAGGCTTATGTACATTTTTTGGATACATGTGCCTTTCCGCAGCACTAAGCCCTGATGAATCCAAATTTTAAAAGTTTAGAGTAAAAAGGGTTATTATAAATTTATCTTTGGGGGATATATACCCCTTTCCAATTCCCTCTTTTTGCTTTAATAAGTACATTTTAATAGTCTGCTGAGCTCTTTCAACTATGCCTTGTCCCTGAGGATTGTGTGGAATTCCTGTTATGTGAGTAATGCCAAATGATGAGCAAAATTGTTTAAAAGAGGTAGAAGTATAACCAGGACCATTATCTGTTTTAAACTGTTTTGGAACGCTCACAGTGGCAAAATTTTGTAAGCAATGAGCTATAATATCTTTAGTTTTTTTCTCCGGCATGAAGGGAGCGCATCAAAAATCCGGAAGAAGTATCCACTGTAACATGCAAATATTTTAATTTTCCAAATTCTGGCAAGTGTGTGACATCCATCTGCCAAATATGGTTAGGTATCAATCCTCTAGGATTGACTCCAAGATTAACTTGTGGTAAAAATGTCACACAATTTTGACATTGTTTTATTATTTGTCTAGCTTGGTCCTTAGTTATTTTAAAATGCTTTTGTAAAGTATTAGCATTGACATGGAACCTTTTATGAAAATTTGTAGCTTCTTCTAGTGTAGAGAAAATATGTATGTCATGTGTAGTTTTATCTGCTAAATCATTGCCCAAACTAAGGGCTCCAGGCAATCCTGTATGTGCCCTGATATGTACTATAAAGAATGGATCTTTTCTGTCCCAGATTAGACTTTGTATAGTGGAAAACAAAGAGAAAACAGTAGAGGAAGAAGAAATCCTACCAGCATCTTCAAGGGATACTATAGCATTAACTATATACTGACTATCAGAAAATAAATTAAATACAGAATCTTTAAACATCACAAAAGCTTGTAAAACTGCATTAAGCTCTACCTTTTGAGCTGATTGTTTGGGTACTAAAAATATAAAAGTTTGATCAGGGGTAACTACTGCTGCTGTACCATTATGTGACCCATCGGTGAATATATTTGGAGCATTCATGATAGGTGTTTTTCTTGTCATTTTTGGAAAAACTACAGGATGCTTAGACCAAAAAGACAACAAAGGATTAGATGGTAAGTGATTATCAAATGAAACATTAGATTTACACATGATTATTGCCCAAGTATTTAACTCATTAGCTAACTCATCAATTTGATCCATATTATATGGAGTAATAATTTTATTGGGAGAAATTCCAAACACTCCCTTTGCTGCTTTTATTCCTTTGAGTATTAATTGTCCTACAACCTCAGGATACCTAGTAAGAATAGTGTTAGGAGAATAAGATAAATGTATCCACAATAATGGACCTTCTTGCCAAAATACTCCTGTAGGAATACTTTTTGTTGGTAGTACAATAATAATAAAGGCAGACTTATATCAATTCTATCCAAATGCATATTTTCCATATATGTTTCAATGATTTTTAATGCCTTTCATTCTTCAGGCGTTAACATGTGGGGTGAATTTGGATCTGACGGACCTTTTAGGATATCAAATAAAGGTCCCAACTCTCCTGTTGGTTTGCCTAGAAAAGGTCTTATCCAATTTATGTCTCCCAATGACTTTTGAAAGTCGTTAAGTGATTTGAGTTGATCTACTCATATTTGAATTTTTGGTGGAAGGAA
>NW_026011156.1:0-2942 GCF_001458135.2 Marmota marmota marmota
CTCTCCCAAATAAGGAGTTGTTTGTCACAGACCACAGTGGAGCCAGCGCCATCTTGTAATGGCGACCATAATTTGCATAAACGGCAGAAGCGGCTCACCACAGGTTTTGGTTTCAAGGAGGATGTAACTTATACAAACCTTGACAATGTGAAATAGTAATAACATAACGGAAAAATCTGCAGGGAGACACAAAGGAGCAGAGTTAGGAGGATGAGAGAATATTCATTTCCTCATTTTTCATAGCAGAAAGTCTAAAGACACTGTCCAAATTGAATAAGTCAATAAACAGAGGTGGAAGCATGTAATTTAAAGTTATAAAGAACTTGAAGAGACTGACAATAAATCTTTGAATTTATCAAATGGGAAAAATTTTTCACTAAGAAAATTTAAACTACAAGAAGACGATAGTGAACAAAGAAGTATAAAGACAGAAACAGTAATACAAAATAAGATGAAACATTTTGACTCACTTTTATAAAAATGAGTACAAATGCAGTATGTTCGCTTGATAAAATCAGATTATATAAAAGGGATAAATTTAAAGCAAAATTACTAAAAAATTTAAGTGTATATCAACAGACATAGACTTAGTAGATTGATGATTATACACATGTATGTAAAGAATGGACAATAAAAATTATGACAAAAGCCAGGTATTATAGCTATTAATGTTATATGAGAGTGAATTCAAAACAAAAAGCATAACATGAAGCAAAATAACAATTTACTAGTAAAAGCATATACCACATTGGGAATAAAACAATCCTTTTTGTAACAACTGACACAGCATCAAAATATTTAAGGACAAAATTACAGTAAATAAGTGAAAAATTGACAGATAGTCTAATAGAAATCTCTAATACACTGCTCTTATACCATGACAGGTGACATAAATAAAAAATAACTAAAATTATTTTGGGTCTTTACAGTATAAATAAAAAGGATGATCACATACCCCTGCCACAAGCATATATCTATTCAAGTCTATGAAGTATTTTAAAAATTGATCTAATGCCTTTATTTTATGAAAAAAAATCAGCAATTTATAGATGCATCTACACTATAATTTTGGCAAGTTTCCATGGAACCATGGAGTTTTATGAACTGAAGTTTGAAAACCTCTGAATTAAGGAATGAAAGCTATATTATTAGACCGGCAGCATGAAAGGGTTTTCTTTCAATATCTAAATACTTTTCCCATTGTTATTTCAGAGAAAACATAGTTCTGATTACAGGTGTTTGGGCAGCTGTTAGTTATCTCCAATTCTAACATTTTCTAGCAAAAGAACTAAGGAAAACCTGGAATCATATATCACCCCTCAAAGATGATTTGTGTGATAATACCTGAGATTGCAGAGCCCTGTAGCTACTAAAGGCTAGCTAGTGTGTACTTCTCTGAGGTTCTCTGATCTTTGCATTGTGACATATTCAAAAGCCTATTCACTTTCATAGAAGACATATTCCCATTGGTTAGTAACAAAAGTGATATCCAAATTCATATGTCCTGAATCTTAGTACTTTGTTTCTTTAAGCCACCTTGTGTTTCTCAGTACATACAAGGACTGTGGATACAGGACAGCTTTTCCTTCAATTTACCTTGCCAGAGATGTTGTATTTAACTGGTTTTCTGACCAGGGTTCCAATTTTCCAAAATATTTCTGAGTCAATCTTATGAGCCTTCAGTGTGAAAAATGTGTTTGATTGGTATATTTTGTATTGTATAACTATCTTGCTCACACTGGATTACTGTTACAAATATAGCTTTTCCCCAAAGGAAACCCTTGCTCAGCTTTTTGGCCATGTTGAACATACCTATCCCAGCTCTGTGCTGACTTGCCTTGTGTACTATTCTGGAAGCTCTGGTCCCAAGACCCCACAGTGATTGCCCTACATGTAGGTTTCTTGTAACTCACAATGAATACAGTTGCATTCATTATTGGAACTTGCTTTTTTATCTCTCCTTCCTCCTTCTCTTTCTCCTCTTTCTCCTACTTCTTTGTCCTCCCCTTACTTCTATTAGTTGTGTTGACTGGGTATTAGTCTATTAGTTGCTTGACTGGGTATTTAATAGACTCTCAGCATTTCCCTTTACAAACACACATTTGTAATAATCAACTAAAATGTTCTTACTCAAAGAATGTTTAAATATTACTCAAAGAATATTAAAAAATGGCCTTGTGATTTAAAAATCAAATGCTCACTGTCTTTCTAGAAATCTTCTTTGAGATTTTTGATGCATGTGGAAGGCATCAACTTTTCATAAATCCTTAGTTAAGAGAAGGGGTAGAGAGTAGCTATTTCTAGAAGAAATAGAATTTTTACAAGGGAAGTATCTTCAATCTTATCATTAAGACTGTCTCCAAGCTAAGATATCACACTTAGAAGTTCCTGTACAGGATAGGAAAGTTAATATTTATAATACTGAAAATCTGAAACTTTTCAGAAAGGCGAATTTGCCAGCACAACAAGCTATTGATGATTTTTCATCTCTTCCATTGGTGACCCTTTAAAATTTAAATTAAAAAAATTTAAATAAAAAAATTAAAGCTGGATAAGCTTTGTGTTTTAGAGGAAATTTATATTGAGTTAATAATTCACCTTGAGCCATAAGAGGCAATTTTTTATAGTTCAAGAGAGTTGTTTATTAATATCTTAGCTTTTTAATTGAGTTGGCAGAAAATTTCTATATGATACTTATCTTCAGTTATTCTCTTAATATTTATTGAGCAGAATTTGCTATAATGTATGGTGTAAAATAGTATGAAATTTGTAGGGAACAAAGGGCTGTTATTTCCTCATCTGATTGTCAGCTCGTTGAGGCCAGAATATGACATGTGTATAAGTGATTTTAATATATGGTAGGAAATGTGGAGAGAGAGAGAGAGAGAGAGAGAGGGAGAGGAGGAGGAGGAGGAGGAGGAGGAGGAGGAGGAGGAGGAGGA
>NW_026011157.1:0-2942 GCF_001458135.2 Marmota marmota marmota
GTTAGGTTTAAGCCTTGGGTTAGCATTTGCTTTAGGCTTATGTTTAGAGTTATGAATTGGTTTAGTGCTAGTGTTAGGGCTTAGGTTAAGGTTAGGATTAGGGCTAGGATTTGGGTTACTCCTAGGGTTAGTGTTAGGGTTCGGTTTAGGGTAAGTGTTAGTGATTGAGCTAGGGTTAGGTCTAGGGTGAGGGTTAGGGTTAGAATCAGGGCTACGGTCAGGGTCAGGGTTAGGGTTAAGGTTAGTGTTAGGGCTAGGGTTAACATTGGGTTTATTGTTATGTTTAAGGTAATGGATAAAGTTAGAGCTAGGATTTGGGCTATGGTTACACTTAGGATTAGGGGTATGGGATAGGCTAAGGATTAGTGTTAGGACTAGTATAGCATTAGGGTGAGGATTTGGCTTATACTAAGGGGTAGGATTAGAGGTAGGGTTAGGATAAGGTTAGGATTAGGGTTAGTCTTAGAGTTAAACCTAGGGTTAGGTCTTGGATTAGCACTAGGTAATGTGTTACCATTAGGGCTACGGCTAATAAAAGAACTTGTTTTCTGATTAGGGCTAGTTCTTGGTTTAGCATTAAGGCAATGTTTAGAACTAGGGTTAGTGTTAAGGTCTGAGTCATAGTCAGGGTCCTTTCTAGGGTTAGGGTTAGGTTTAGGACTCAAATTAGGGCTAGGTTTAGGGCTAGGTGTAGGGTTAGCGTTTGGTTAAGGTTAAAAGTTAGGGTTATGATCGGTTTTGTTTTAGGGCTAGGGTAGGTTTAGGGCTAGTTTTCAAATTAGCATTGGTGTTAGGGCTAGTGTTAGGGTGAGAATTAGGCTTAGGGTTAGGGGTTGATTCAGGTTTTGGGGTAGGGAAAAGGTTAGGGCTAAGTTTGGGGCTAGGGATAGGGCTAGGTTTTGGGTTATGGTAAGGGATAGGTTTAGAACTAGGGATAGGACAAGGGCGAGAGTTAGAGTTAGTCTTAGGGATAGGGAAAGGTTAGGTTTACTGTTAAGGCTAAATTAGGGCTAGGATTAGTGCTAGGGTTAGTGTTAGGTTTAGGCCTAGGTTTAGGGCTAGGGTTAAGGTTAGGGTAAGTTATGATGTTACAGCAATGTTTTGTGCTAGAACGAGGGATAAAATTAGGGTTAGAGTTAGGGTTAAGATCAGGGTTAGGATGAAGACTGTTCTTAGAACTATGATTAGGGCTAGGGATAGGGCTAATGTCATGTCTAGGGTAAAGGTTAGGCTAAGGTTAGGGCTATGGCTCAGTTTTGTTTTATAAATAGGCCTAGGGTTAGGGATAGTTTTATGATTAGCAATAGTGTTAGGGCTAGTGGTAGAGTGAAGTTTAGGCTTAGATTTATTGTTATGGTTAGATCTAGGTTTAGGGCTATCGCTAGGGTTAGGGTTAAGTTTAGGCCCAGTGTTAGGTTTATGGTAACAGATCAGGTTAGAACTAGAAATAGGGCTAGGGTGAGAGGTAGTCTTTGGGCTAAGGTTAGGGATAGGTTTAGGGTTAGGGCTAAATTAGGGCTAGAATTAGCACTAGGTTTAGTGTTAGTGTTGGGTTTAGGATTAGGTTTAGGGGAAGGGATAGGGTTATAGTTAGGTTTAGGGCTAGGGTGAGGGTTAGAATTAGGGTAGGACTAAGGTTAGGGTTTGGGTTAGGATTAAGACTAGGTTTAGGGCTAGGCTGAGGGTTTGTGTTAGGACTAGGGCTAGGATTAGGGCTAGGGCTAATGTCAGGCCTAGGTTTATAGTTAGTATTAGTTTTAGTGTTAGGTTATGGCTATGTCTAGTGTAAGGTTTAGGTGTAGGGTAAGAGTCAAGTTTAGAGCTAGGTGTATTATTAGGGTCAGGGTCCAGGTAGGGTTTGGTTTAGGTTAAGACTTAGGGTTAATGCTTGAATTAGTGGTGGGGTAGGGTTAGGGTTAGGGTAATGGATAGAATTAGGTTTATGGTTTCAGTTAGGTTTAGAGTAACGGATAGCATTAGTGTTAATGATTGGGTTATCATTAGGCCTAGGTTTAGCATTTTGTTTAGGCTTTTCTTTAGGGTAATGTATAGGGTTAGAGCTAATGTTAGGGCTAGGGTTAAGGTTAGGATTAGGGTTAGGGTTAGGGTTAGGCCTACGGTTAATGTTAGGGTTAGTTTTAGGCTAAGTGTAGGCATTTGAGCTAGTGTTAGGGCTAGGATGAGGGTTAGGGTTTGTTTCAGGGCTAGGGTTAGGTTTTGGTTTTAGGGTTATCTTTAGGCTAAGAATTAGAGTTTGAGCTAAGGTTAGGGCTAGTGTGAGGGTTATCATTAGGGTTAGGTCTAAGATTATAGTTAGGGTTATGATTAGGGCTAGGTTTAGTGCTAAGATAAGGGCTAGTTTTTGTGTGATGTTTAGGGCTAATGTTAGGGCTTTGGGTAATGTAAGAGCAGGGATATGGTTGTGGATATTTTTAGGGTCCAAGTTATGGATAAGTCTAGTGTTAGGGTTAGGTTTTGGTTTAGGATAAGGGTTTAGAGCTAGGGTTTCTATTAGATTAAGGGTCATTGTTGGGTTAGGGTTAGTTTTAGGGTTAGGGTCACAATTAGGACTAGATCTAGGTTTAGTGTTAGGTCAGAATAAGAGTCAGGTTTAGGGTTAAGATTAGAGCTAGAATGAGGACTAGGTTTAGGACTAGTAATAGAGTTATGGTTTGTGGTAGGCTGAGAATTATGATTAGGACTAGGGTAGCTTTAGGGTGAGGGTTTGGCTTAGGGTAAGGGATAGGGTTAGAGGTAGGGTTAGCGTTAGGGTTAGGGTTAGGCTTAGAGTTAGGTTTAGGGTTAAATTTAGGATTAGGGCTCGATATAGGGTTAGGATTTGTGTTAGCATAAGGGCTATGGCTAATGAAACAATAGGATTTTGATTTGGGCTAGTTATAGGTTTAGCATTAGGTCAATGTTTAGAGCTAGGGTTACTGGTA
>NW_026011158.1:0-2942 GCF_001458135.2 Marmota marmota marmota
CTTACGTCCTCTGGTGACAGAAAGGTGTTAGTAGCAGTCTCCTGTTGTAACTTTCCCCCTGATGGCTTTTTCTGCTCTAAACTTTCTTTCTCTGGCTGACTAGCTTGAGAGAACTTCTTTTTTACTTGAATTTTTTCCTCTGTTCTGAGTAGTTCGAGAGACCTTCTCTTTTACTTGAATTTTTTCCTCTTTCTTACTAGCTCGAGAGACTTTTTTTTACTTTAATTTTATTCTCTGTCTGACTAGCTCGAGAGACCTTGTCTTTTACTTGAATTTCTCTAGTATAATTATAATACAACCCAACAAGATTATGCCAAACAAAACTGAAACAGAGTGAAACAAAATTGGAACAACAAAAAATCATTATATCAGCCTTTTTATCCTCCTGAAATGTCCATCCCTCCTTTCTCCCTATCTGTTCCTCAGATGTGAGCGGTTTTTCTTCCATCTTACACATCTCCAGGGACAGACAACTTAAAACAAAAGTGAAGCAAAACAAAAGAAGAATCTTAAAATGGCTACTCATCCTCTTGCCCTGCCCTCAGGGGTGAGTAGTTAACCTTAGCACTTACCCTCAGTCTTTCCCCTTGCCACAGTCTGGGTGGGAACAATTCAGGAGCCACTTGTCAAAGAAAATGAACTTTATTTTTAGAACACACACACCTCACCACACAGCTAGTCAGGAAAACCCTCAGAGCCCAACTGCCACCATCAGCTTCACACAAGCCTCTCAATCTTCCCCCTCCTCCTGCTCTTGAGGCCAATTGTCTGGGTCGCATGAGCAGAGCCAAAAAAAGTCCCCCAATGAGTAGCTCTGTGGTCTGAAAGGGTGGGAAAACAGCCCAATGAGCATCACTGCAGAGGAGTCAATCAGTTGGCAGCTAGAAGTTTGCTGGGGCCGTTGTAAGCCAATCATCAGCTGGCAGCTGGAAGTTTGCTGGCAGCTGGAACTTTGCTGGGGACCCTGCGGCTGTGGCTCTCAACAACCTAATACTATCCCTAACCCTAAAACAAATCCTAGTTTTCATTGTAGCCCTACATATAGCCTTAATCATAACCCAACCCTAACCCTAACCCTAGTTATAACCCTAATACTAACCTTCACTCTTGCCCTAAACCTAGCTATAAACACATTCTTAGCCTAAACTAAACCGTAACTCTAACCCTAACCCTAATGGTTACCCTTGCCTGTTTTCTTAGCCCTAGCACTAACACTAGATCAAAATCTAACTCTAAGTCTAACCTTAACTCGATTCCTAAGCCTAATCCTAAAACTAGACCTAACGTGAGCCATAACATAACTCTAGCCATAATTTAGCCGTAACCCTAAACCTAACCCTATCCCTAGCCCTAAGACTAACTCTAACTCTCACACTAGCCCTATCACTCCTTCTAACTGTGTCCCTTATCATAACCCTAACCCTAACCCTAGTGCAACACTTGCCCTAGCACTAACCTTAGGCAAAACGTAACTCTAAATCTAGCCCTAACCTGAAGCCTAAGCTTAACCCTAACACTGGCCGAAACCATAACACTAATCATAAAATGAGCCCTAACCCTAGCCCTAGCCCTAATACTAAACCAAGCCATAGTTCTAACCCTAAAAGTTAACCTAAACCAAACCCTAACCTTACACCAAGACCTAACCTTAGCCCTAATTTGAGTTGGAAGCTGAACGCTAAAACTATCTCTCAACCTGACACTGAACCTAAAAGTTCTCGCTCTAAACATCACGCTAACCCTAAACCTAAACCTAACACTAAACCTAGCACTAAAACCCTAAAATTAGCACTAATTGTAAACCTACTAAGTACATTAGCTATAACCCTAACCCTAGCCATAACATAACCCCAAACCTAGCCCTTATCAGAGCTCTAACCCTAGCTTTAAACATAACATAACCCTAACACTAGCCCTAATTGTAATCATAACTCTAGCCTTAAACAGATCTCTAACTCTATCCATTACCATAACAATAACAATAACCATAATGATAATACTAGACATAAACCTAACCCTAACCAAATCCTAACCTTTCCATTACCCTAAACATAACCTGAATCATAAACCTAACCCTATCATTACCCTAACTTTAATCCTAAAACTAATTCAAGCAAGAACTTGAAACTTTAACCTATCCCAAACCTAACCCAGACCTTGACCCTAATAATACCCCTAGCTCTGAACTTGACCATAACCCAACACCTAACCCTTAGCCTAGGCATAGCCATAAACCTAATACTAAAAATATCTTTAACCATAATTCTGGACCTGAAATTAGTCCTAGCCATAAACCTAGCCCTAACCCTAAAAACACACCTAGCCCTCATCCTAGCCCTAAACCTAGCCTCAATCATAACCCTAACTCTAGCCCTACACCTAAACCTAATTCTAACTCTCACCCTACCTCTAAACCTAGTTATAATGTCATCCCTTACCCTAAATTTAAACCTAACCCTAATCCTAACCCTAGGCCTAAGCTAAACACAAAACCTAGCCCTAATCCTAGCACTAATTTAGTTCTATCTCTAACCCTATCCTAACCCTAGCCTTAAGACTAACTCTAACTCTTGTCCTAGCCCTATCCCTAGTTCTATCCCTATCTGCTACTGTAAACCTAACACTAGCCCTAACACTTGCCCTAAAGTTGGTCCCAGCCCTAACCCTAACTCTAAACTTAAACTTAAACCTAAGCTTAAGCTGAACACTAACACTAGCCGTAACTCTGATGATAATCATAAAACTAGCCCTAACCCTTATCCTAGCAGTGAACCAAAACTGAATGATAGCCCTAACCCTAACCTAACTTAAACCAAACACTAACACTACACCTAGACTTAAACCTACCCTAATTCGATTCCTAAGCCTCACCTTAAAACTAATTCTGATGCTGACTCATATTCTAACACTCACCCTAGCTCTAAACACTGCCCTAAAATCAC
>NW_026011159.1:0-2942 GCF_001458135.2 Marmota marmota marmota
TAGGGCTAGAGATATGGTTAGATTTAGGATTAGATTTAGGTTTAGGGCTAGTGTTAGGGTTAGGTTTAGGAATAGGTTTATTTCCTGTGCTAGTGTTTGGGTTCAGTGTATGATTAGGGTCAGGTTTAGACCTATGGTTACCATTAGGGTCAGAATAAGTGTCAGGTTTGAGTAATTGTTACAGTTAGAATTAGGGCTCTGGTTAGAACTAGTAATAGGATTAGGGTTAGGTTTGGCTTAGGGTAAGGGATCGAGTTAGAACTAGGTTTTGGGCTACTTTTAGGGTAGGGTTAGGGCTAGTGTTAGGATTAAGTTTAGTGTTAAAGCTAGGGTTATGTTTCAGATTAGGGGTAAATTAAGGTTAGAATTAGGGCTAGGTTTAGAGTTACAGCCAATATTTGCATTAGAGTTATGATTTGGGCTAATTATAAGATTGGGGTTAGGAGTGGGTCTAGTGTTGGGGTTAGGTTTAAAATTAGGGTGATGTTTAGAGCTAGGGTTAGTATTAGGGTCAAAATTAAGGTCAGGTATAGTTTTAGGTTTAGGGTTTGGACTCGAATTAGGGCTAGGGTTAGGGCTAGGTGTAGGGTTATGTTTTGGTTTAGATTAAGTTTTAAAGTTAGGGCTATGGTTTGGTTTTGTTTTAGCACTAGAGCTATGGTTAAGGCTTGTTTTAAGATTAGTGTTTGTTTAGGATTAGTGTTAGGGTTAGGTTTAGTCTTAGGTTTAGAGTTAGATTTAGAATTAGGTTTAGATTTAGGGTTAGGTCTAGGTCTAAGGATATGGCTAGTGTTAATTCTAGGATTATAGTTAGGATTATGGTTATGATAAAATTAAGGTCAGAACTAGGGATAGGGCTTGGGCGAGAGTGAGAGTTAGTCTTAGGGATAGGTTTAGGGTTTGTTAGGTATAGGGCTTAATTAAGGCGAGGAATAAGGCTAGGCTTATGTTTATGTTTAGGCCTAAGGTTAGTTTTGGGCTTAGGTTTAGATTTAGTGTAAATAATGGGTTTAGAGCTAGGTTTACTGTGAGGACAGAGGTTAGAATTAGGGTTAGAGCAAGGGTTTCATTAGAGTTATGATTAAGGTTACGTAAAGGGGTAGGATGAGGGCTAGGGTTTTTTATTTGGTTAGGGCTAAGATTAGTATTAGGGCAAATGTCAGTTCTTGGGTTATTGTTAGGGATAGTTTTAGGGTTAGGTTTATGGTTCTGTTTAGTGTAATGGTTAGATTTAGGGTAAGTGTCAATTTAGATCTAGAGGTATTATTAGGGTCAGGGTTCAGTTTAGGTTTAGCATAATATATAAGGTTATGGTTAGGCATAGGTTGAGATTTAGGCCTAGGGTTAGCATTAGAATTATGGCTATGTTTAGGGTAATTGATAGTGTTAGAGCTAAATTTTGGTCTAGGGTTATGGATTGGATTAAGGCTAGGTTTAGGGTTAGGTTTAAGGTTAGGGATATGGTTTGTGTTTAGGTTAGGGCTAGGATTACAGCTAGGGCAAATGTCAGGTCTATGGTTACATTAGGAATGGTATTAGGGTTAGGTTTATGGCTAGGTCTAGTATAAGGTTTAGGTTTAGGGGTAGGTTCAGGGTTAGAGCTAGGTATATTATTACGGGAAGTGTCAGAGTTAGGGTTTGGCTCAGGTAAAGTTTAGGATTAGGGCTAAAAGTAGCATTAGGTTTAGGGTTGGGGTAATGATATGGTTAGGTTTAGGGTTTAGGTTAGGTTTAGGTTAATGAATAAGGTAAGGATTAGCGATAAGGTTAAGGTTAGGCCTAGGGTTACACGTAGGGTCATGGTTATGGATAGGGTTACAGTTAGTGATAAGGCTAGGGTTATGAGTTAGGATTCTGGCTAAGATTAGATAAGGTTAAGGCTAGGTTTTGGGTCAGGATTAGGTAAAAAACTATGGTCTCAAATAAAGGCTAGGTTTTGGGTTTGATTAGGGTGAGGGTTAGGGCTATGGCTAATATATGAACTAGTGTTACAATGAGTGACAGTTCAAGGGTTAGGGTTAGGGTGATGTTTAGAGCAAGGGTTATATTTAGGGTCAGTGTCATTGTCAGGTTTAGTTTTAGTATTAGGTTTAGGACTCAAATTGGGGCTAAAGATAGTGCTAGGTGTAGGGTTAGGTTTTGGTTTAGGTTAAGGGTTATGGTTAGGCTATGGCTCAGTTTTGTTTTAGGGCTAGGCCTAGGGTTAAGTCTAGATTTTGGATTAGTGTTAAGGATACGGCTAGTGTTAGAGTGAAGTTTAGGCTTAGGGTTAGGTTTAGATTTAATGTTAGGGTTGATCTAGTGTTAGGGCTTCTGCTAGGGTTAGGGCTAGGGTTAAGGTTATGGTAAGGAATATTTTTAGAACTAGGGATATGTCTAGGGTGAGAATTAGTGATATTCTTTAGAGTAGTTTTAGTGTGAGGGTTAGGGTTAGGGCTAAATTAGGGCTGGGATTAGGAGTAGGGTCAGTGTTAGGGTTAAGCCTAGGGGTTGGGCTATGGTTAGGTTTAGCACTGGGGTTAGGGTTAAGTTTTGAGGAATGGGTGGTGTTATAGCTAGGTCTAGGGCTAGGGTAAGAGTTAGAATTAGGATTACACCTAGGTTTATGTTTCAGTTTAGGATTAAGGCTAGGAATAGGGCTAGGATGAGGAGTAGGTTTTCTGATAGGGTTAGGGCTAGGACTTGGGCTAGGGATAATATCAGGTCTAGCATAAAGGTTAAGGATAGTTTTAGGGTTAAGTTATGGCTAGGTCTAGTGTAAGGGTTAGGTTTATGTTAAAGATCACATTTAGAGCTAGAATTATTATTTGTGTCAATGTCAGGGTCAGGGTTAGTGTTTGGTTTACGTTAATGTTAGGGGTTTAGGGCTCAAATTAGCCTTAGGGTTAGGCTTAGAGTCAAGGTAATGGTATGGTTTACTCCAGATTTTAGTTAAGATTTAA
>NW_026011160.1:0-2941 GCF_001458135.2 Marmota marmota marmota
AAATTTGGGGGCCAACAGAGGTGAGGCTAAGAACCTCACCCCCCCACTGGTGCATAGGCCTATCCACAAGTATGGCTATATGCTGGACCGGTAATCAGTGACGGGTATGATACAATTGCAGTGGTATCAACCTAAGACAAGAGGCTAACACCTAGAGGTCAGTTCATCCGATGACAGGTAAGGACCATATGTTGAATTGGACAACCTAACAGGCATGGTCCCTAGCCACATTGCTTGTTGCTTAATTAAACAGAAGGGGGCAGATGCTAAGAGCCACAGCCAAGTAATATGACACATGGCATTTTTGGTTGAAAGGTGATGCCAGCAAGCCATTGAGATGATATGATTATGTTAAGATCTGCATTCATATGGATATTGGACTCCTGCTGTCCACCTCGGCCTGCTATGGGACTCCTGGAGAGTTCACATTGGTTGGGGAAGTGCGGTAGGAGGGAATTCCGGAGGAGGGACTTCCTGTTGGGGTCTGGGAGAACGCCGCGTGTGTCGGTCGGCAATTTTCCCAGGAGCATGAGGGGCATTGGCGGCAGTTTCAAAAATAAAGTTTGTTCCTGCTTGAGTGGCTGGTGATTTTGTGCCCAGCCAGACTGTGGCAGGGGACAAAATGGGCCCCTGATTCTTCTGGTATGCTTACTGTCTCTGTGCCACTTCTGTGGGGCTCCAGTAGACATGGGCTGCCTATATTTGTCCTGAGACCCTGACCTTCTGTGTTCTCTTTATGAGAATGTGTTTTCTCTGTGCTTTTGACTTGGAGTGGATTATGTTGTTATGAATTTGTGTTCAATCTATTGTTGTCTATTTGTGTTCATTTAATTGTGCGACATATCATTTGCTGTTTCTGTGTGTTATTTCTCATCCTTGTGTGTGTGTGTGTGTGTGTGTGTGTGACTGTTTGATCTCACATATGTAGCTAATGCGTCTAGAAGCTCAACTTATGCCTTCTTTAAGCAGCTTCTCCCACAGCTCTGTCTATTAGGTCTCTGTGTCTTCCAGCCTTTTGAACGTGTGGAAGGCAGTTAGAAGAATGGTTAAACCCTTCTAATTATGCACATCTCCTGTATCCTTTGTTGCTTTCATTGATTTTTTCTTCTTTTCACAGGTCACATATTTATGCTTCTTTGAATGCCTCGAAATTATGGATTGGGTATCAGACATACATTTTAACCAGTTATATGTTTTTTTAATGTTTTAATCAATATTCCTCAACTTTGTTGGATGCATTTGTTACCTAGAAATTGTTTGATCCTTCCTGGTATTTTTTCAAGGATTTATCAAGGGGGACCAGTATTGCATTTGATTAAGGGCTTATTTTTCCCCCACTAACAAGACTGCATCTTTTGAATATTTTGATAATGGTGGCAGAAGCATACCAGGGTGACACCAGAGAATCATGCCTGTGTGGAGTCCCCCACCCCCGCTCTAGTGTGGGCAGGGTATGAGACTTTTTTTTTTCTCAGACAGTGTGGCCAAAGTGATAAAGCACCCCTTATGACAGCCACATGGAAAGGTGAAGAGCTTTCAGGAGCCAATAGGGACTCTATTCAGTTTGCATTAAGTTCATCATGAAGAAGGCCTCGGCCTTACCAGCGGGGCCCTTCAGAAGGGTCCCTGGGTCCCAGACCCTCAGGAGCATACTTGCTCTATTCTTGCTTTGGGGAGGTGCTGCCCCTAGTTCTGCAGCAGGAAGCAGGTGAATCCCACCACCATCAAGAGAGCTTGGGAGAGGATTCTTCCCTATGCATGCTTTTGAATGGGGCACAGCCTGGCCAGCACATTGATCTCAGCCCTGGCAGCCCTGAGCTGAGCCCTCATCCACAAAGAGAGGATACATACACACTGTGGACACACTGTGGGTAGTGACCGTACACACAGCAACTGAGAACGTGAACACCAGTGGGTTTCCCAGTCTGACCCTGGGGCAGTGTGTTCCCTCACCTTCCTGAGCTCTCTCTCTGGTTAGGCATGCTCCCGCTGTGTGCCAAGAAGAACTGGCTGGAATACACAAGAGGGCCCCTCTGCTGGTCTCCAGGGCTCTCTCCGTGTAGTCCTCCTCTCTGTTAGAACCTCGTCCTCTGGACATCACCTTCACCTCTGCCTCCTCCTCTCTGGGTGCCACAGGGTTCCCTCTCCTTGAGGATGCTAGGGGCCAATCCCAGGGTGACTTGGGTGTTAGTTACAGACTCTGGCTATGGAAAGACTTTCACTCCAGTGCAGGGTTCTCAGCCTCAGCCCTTGGGCCCAGAACTCATGGGAGAGGAGGCAGCACACTTGGGTGCTACAGGACACTGAGCAGCATCTGTGGCTTCTACCCACAAGAGGCCATAGCACGGTGGCAGCTTTGACCAACAAATCTGTCTCCAAGCATTGCCAGATATCCCCTGGGGTCCCCAGTTGCCCTCAGTGGAAAACTAATGCTCTAATTAGAGAAGCAGATGTGTCCCCTGGGAAGTGAAGTGTGTATGAACAGCTTTCTCAACCAGAAGCTGGAGTATGGCTCGGGACTCAGCCAGTGACAGTTGGTTCTGGGTAATCCCAGAATAAACATCATGTCCCTGGAATGTTCCAGGGGGTCCCACCAAGAAGTGGGGCATGTTCACAAAACTAAACAAACACTGCTTGAATTCCTCCAATATGTCAGGCCCCAGGCCAGCTGTCCCAAATGGAGCAGCAGACAGCACAGCTACCTAGCTTTGTCCTGGTGGAGACTGTCCACAGGGTCACCTTGAGGATGTCCACCACTGGGGAAGGAATGCCAAGGGTGTTTGGGGATCCTTAGCTAAAAGGGACACACCTGGTCTGGGTCATCGAGGCTCAGGAAGGAGGAAGGATTGGCGGATAACCTAAACTGAAGGGTGTTTGAGATCATAGCATCAAAAATTTAGGCTGAAGACTTGATTTCAAAATAGCCAGAGAAGAGGATTCA
>NW_026011161.1:0-2941 GCF_001458135.2 Marmota marmota marmota
TATATATATATATATATATATTACAAAATTTAGCTACATTACATGATTAAGCACAAAAGCAGAGTAAATAATCAAGGCAATATACAATCATATATAAAACAGGGGTAATATTTATACTTGTAAGTAAAAGCATAGAAAAAACTTGATTGAAAATTGGCATATGGGTCACATGAAGTTTAATTTTACCTAATGTTGTCCTAAAGTGACAAGTCATGATAATTTCTATTCAATTTTTACATATAGATATAAAAACAAAAACAGTATCACTAATGTGAGAAAACATAATGAACAACACTGAAGCTCTCTAAAGAGTGAGAGTCAAAAAAGACACAAGAATTAGAGAAATGTTACATACAATATTATGAATAATTGTATTACCATAGAAATCTTTCTTTTAATTTTTGTAGCTATAGATGGATACAATGCATTTATTTCATCCATTTATTTTTATGTAGTGCTAAATATAAAACACAATGCCTCACATGTGTAAGGCAAGCCCTCTGCCACTAAACTACAGCCCCAGCCCTGAAAATTCTTCTTTAAACCACATTGATCAGCTATACTTACAGAACCACTAGGAGCAGGTATTGTGAAATACTGCTATTCGTTACATGGCAGAAAAACTTTACAGAATATTCAATATAAGCATTCATATAAAGTTCTGATGAGAAAAATTTGAATGAATAAATATTTAAATTATATTAAAGAAATTATCCTGTAATATTAATATCTTATAATGGTTTGCCTAGAGATATTTGGAAATGAGCAGATTTTCTAGGGAGCCTCCAAATGCAAATAAATGCCAGGTTATGCATATCCTCACAGTCATTGTGGAATAATTTGTAGGGGTGACAAGACTTTGTTTCCCCGCCTTAGAATGCCCTGCAATTTCCCCTAGGAACTAGTCAAGTAACTAAATACATGTTCAATGTAAAGCTGCTATGGCAGTGCCCTGCTTGAAAAGGCTCTGCACTAGAGTGTTATCAGCCTGAAACATAATCTCTGGCACACAACTCCTTGGAATAGAGAAACTCTCTTTTTAGACAAGCACAATAGTTCACTCAGTCTAAACCTGTCCATAAAACAGTAAGTTTATACAATGGACTTTCTTGAGAGCTACACAAAACTCCTAACACTGCACATTGCAACTTAGTATATAACTGAGAAATAAGCTGCATAATGTTGCTAAGTTTGTAATCTGCCTACTAATAAAGTGAACAGTATATACTAGTGATGTCAATGACCTAAATTAACCTGTTGATATAAATAAAGCTTGGCAGTTTGGCCTCTCTGTCACTATGCCACATTTCCTGTCACTTATCTGTGTCTTCTTTTGATTTTCTTTTTTTTAAAAAAAGAGAGAGAGAGAGTGGGAGAGAGCAGGAGAGAGAGAGAGAGAGAGAGAGAGAGAGAGAGAGAGAGAGAGAGAGAATTTTAATATTTTTTTTTCCAGTGGACACAACATCTTTATTTGTATGTGGTGCTGAGCATCGAACCCAGGCTGCATGCCTGCCAGGAAACTGAACTACCACTTGAGCCACATCCCCAGCCCCTCTTCTTTTGATTTTCCTACAATATTTTGTTAATTTAAATGTAGGGAGATCACTGAAGAGCAAGAAGGAGCTTAAATAACTGATATGCATGGTAAATAGAGAGCATGAAATGCTCTTTAACGATTGCAACTGAAACAAACCTAGGCTTGAAAAAATATTTTCTGTCAGATTTTAGCTTATCAGTTAACATTTTTAGATGTGAATTCCTCTTTAATTTTGGACCTCTTATTTGTATTCTTTGCTTCATTGATTTCTACCCAATTTGATATGTCTACTGTCACTTTTCTCTTCAAATCCCAAGGTTTCTTCATTGGAGACCAAGTGGTGACCAAAGATTACATAGAGACATCAATATTTTTTTGATGGAATATGTCACGTTTTGTTATTTTCTTGGTAACTAAAGAAGTCTTTTTAATGTTACCCTCATTAGGAAAAAAAGAAGGAGAAAATATCCTATAAGAGTCTACAAAATTATTTTCTCAAACATTTTTTTTCTAGACAAAAACACTAAAATACTTTGAAACCATTTTCATTCTCTACATTGTGATCACTACTTAGAAAAGATAAGTTAAACATAAAAAGAAAAAAATTAACATTTTATTTTCTACATAAACAAATGCCCAATCTTTGTACTAAAAACAAGAAACAAACTTTTTAATGCAGAATAGAAGCTACCATACGATACTCTATAAAGTTAAAAAAATAAATGTTGGTTTTGAATTAAAAATTCTGAATGAAATTTAGGCTCACCAACAAAGAATAGGTTTTTACAGATCTCTAACATCACATCTCCATATAAAGTCTGCTGAGAGGGGTCCAGGAATTCCCATTCCTCTTCCGAAAATTCAATGACCACATCTCTTAATGTCAATGGTTCCTGAAATCAAAATGAAGAAATACATATTACATAAACCATATGATTAATGACATAGTACTTAATTTCATACAACTATTAATGAGAGTTAAAAGAGGTGGCTTTCACATATGGTAGTGATGTCAACTATTCAATAAGATACTTTTTTTGTGGTGCCCAGGACTGAACCCAAGGCTTTTTGCATGCAAGGCAAGCACTCCCCAGCCCCAATAATTCATTATAAGCAGTAAAATTGGTGGATAATTTTGTTATAATGAAACCCAGGGAGCAGCACATGTGAAGCAAAACACTGAAGCAAAAAAAGTGGGAAAAAATCCAACATAATTCCAAAGGATAAATAATAGTTGCAATTAGTTATTAAATATTCAAAAGAAGCACAACCAAACAAAGCAATGATACTTGAGATATGCATAACAAAATTATAAATAATAACAATACTCAAATGATGGTGGTTACCTTAGTGTGTAGAAGACATAAGAGATCACTAAAGACACACCAAAACTTTCAACAGTTC
>NW_026011162.1:0-4351 GCF_001458135.2 Marmota marmota marmota
TGATAGTTTCAGTTCCCACAGTCCCAATAGACTGCTTCCCATTTCAGATGCTAATTGAGAGCCCTAGGATGTTTTACTGGTTTTTCTAAACAACTGGACATAAATTGGAGCATCCTATTAGGTTTGATTCATTTGCTAAAGTTTCACAGACCTCTGGGAAACATTTTACTCAAATTTAATGGTTTATGATAAATGATATCACACGGGATACAGATGAAGAGCAAATGAAAGAGATGCATGAGACAAGGTTATGTGGGGAGGGGCGTAGAGTTTCCATGCCTTCTTTGGCCATATCACCTTCCAAGGGACCTCTATATCCTCAGCAAGCAACACAGAAGATTCCAAACTCTGTCCTGCATTTTTTATTTTTAGTCATTTTTCATTGGAGGTGTCATTATGTAGGTATGATTGATTACATCATTGTCTACTGATGATTTAAATCCCCTCTTCCCTCCTTGGAGGATACTGCAGTAGAGTGGTAATCTTTCTGGTGACCAGCTCCCACCCCAAAGCTACCTAATGGCCACCAGTCACTAATCATCTCACTAGGATACAGAAGACACTCATCTCTCCAAAGATTTCAAGTGTTTTAGAAGCTGTGTCTTAGGAACCATGGAAAGATACCAAATAATATATTTCCTATAATATCATAATATGAAACAAGGCAGTTGAGGATGGAACATAGTGGATGAGTAAGATTGTGGTAGTCCACTTTGATAATTTTATCTTATAATTTAGTTCACCAATTGGTACACATCAACATTTACTAGTGATTGAACACAAATTTTCTTAATCAGATATATTGGGAAGAACATGTTATAGGGAGTCAGCAAGTCAATTATTTGAATCTTGTCTTAGTATCTTCTATGCTAGTGATATTTTATGAGCTTTTTTTTTTTCATTTTTCAAATTAGGACAATTTTTTAAATCTTTATTTTAAGGCTCTTAACAAAATACCTGGCATATAATAGTTATCCACAGTATAGCTATGAGTTTTTCTATTATTATTAATAGTTGTATGCTTTTATTCTTCAGCAGTAACAAAGTTATGAGCCTGTTCACTCAACTATTTAGCTTTTAATTCATCCTCTTTAAACATTCGCTAATCATTCATTTATAGTCAAGTTTGTGAAAAAGGCAAAGATTAATTAGCCATTACCTGTTTTAGGGTAAAGGTGAAAGGATAATCATGAATAGTGGTCCCTCCTTCAATCTACCAAAGAATAGAATCTAGGATACTAACATAAATATGGAAAAATTCAAGAAAAAAACAGGGATTTCCCTCATAAATAATATATATGTTATGCATATGGAAGCATAATGCGGGTATGATTTCTAGATTTTTATAAGAAAGCGTGCTTTAAAGTTATTAATGACATTTGGTATTAAATAATTCCTATTTTGGCTCTGTTATCCACCCCCCCAATTCAGTCAAAGTGAACATTTAAAATTAGATAAATGGAGGTGATAGGTATATTTGTTTTTTGGCATATATCCCCCAAATCTCATGTTAGGCAATGTAGCATTGTGCAGAGGTGAAAAGATTATGCTTAGGTCTCTGACCTCATCAGTGGATTAGTCTATCTGATGGATTAATAATTTAAATGGACTATTTGGTAGTACTTGTTGGCAAGAGGCAAGTGAATGGAGGAAGTAGGACACTAGGGGTATGGCCTTGGGGTTCTTTTTGTCCCTGGTGCTTTCCTCTTTCTCTTTGCTAGAGGTGCCAGGAGCTGAGAAATTTTCCTCTGCCACACCCTTCTACCCTGAGGTTTCTGCCCTGGAGCCCGATGATCAAGGATGAGACCTTGGAAACTATCAGCCCCAAATAAGTTTTCCTCTTCTTAGTTGTTCTTGTCAGGTATTTTGGTCATAGTGACAAAAGGGTGACTAACACCCACCGTGTGATCAAGAGTGATGTTGAATAAGATGTGTGCTTTGAGAGAAAGCTCTGAAACAAGGAAAGGGAGTAACAGGAAGATCACACAGAATATGACTACCCATACAACAGAACCTTAACTGTCTCCTGATCGCTGTCTGTTATAAGGTTTACATATATGTTTCACCTCACAGATGATATTTTATAACAACTAATAACAATTACTAGAAATGTTGGGTAAATGTATTAATTTTGGGGTTATTTTAATAAAATCTCCAGATGGCCTTCCTTCATATTACTTAACTGTGCTCCTCAGGTAGAATTTAAGAAACAAACGTGATATTCTGCTTTTATATCTTCTTTCTACTGCTTCCGATTGCCAGTGTGGTTGAAATAAAAAATGATTCTTCTCTTGTTTGCTGAACATGCTTAGAATATAGGACAGGTTTTGTTAAATTTTTATTCCTGTAGCTAGAACCTATTTTAGCTTGATTCAAGGGTCACAGAATAAAACTAATCAAGAGGAGCACATATCCCTTTACCCTGACAGTAGAAGTTGAATTCCTGTTTGGTTTTGCTCTCTGATTTATCTCTTCTCCCTAGTCATCTTTATGGGCTGTCTCTGCCCTCCTCTTCTCTCTCAGTGTAAGAGCCAAATACATTTATTCTTCCTCAATTTCAACAGCCACTTGAATACTGACAACTCTCAGTTTTAGATCTCTGGGCAAGCATTAACTCCTGATATTCAGATCCACAGTTTCAAACATTCTGGAATTTTCCATCTGACCTTTTGCAGATGGCTCAAAGCGAAACCATTTTCACATCCAGACCTGTATCTTTCTCCTCATCTCACCCAACTGTGTTATCCTCCATCTACTCACACCAGAAAACCTGGAAAGTGTCATTGATTCACTCTCCATTAACTCTCAAGCCCTGTAAATTCTGTCTTCTTAATTTCCCCTGCTTTCTATCTGTATTATAACCACTGTCTTATTCAAACAATTTAGTTATTTAACCTATTTATGCAATAGCATTCCTAACTGTTTCCCTTTTTTCTCTTCTTGATTTCCCTACCAATCAATTGGCTCCACCACTACAGGTGACATTTTCAAAGTATGAATTGGGCTTTTTCACTTACCTACTTTAAAATCCTCAGGAGATTCATTAAACTCATTGGCAAAGGTATACAAATCCCCTAAGATACACTTAATAAATGAAGACAAGGTAAGCTGCCTTCTTCCTGCCATTTTCCCTCCCTCCTTTTCTGTCCCTCCTCTACCTAAATATGCACCCAAAAAGAAACTGTATGATAATTTTCATTGGCTGGAATTGCCCATGGCTTCTTAAAGCAATAATTTTTAGCTGCACTGTTGCTATTACCTTCTGACCCCACCTTACCCACTCATTGTCAAACTTCAGTACAGATGTCAGCTCCTCCAGAACCTCTCTCCCATCCCCCCACTCCCTTTCCAAATCTGGAACTAGGTGTTTCTACCTGCTCCTTAGTAACACAGCAGCCAGTCCAGATCACTACTGTGACCCATTGCTTTCTATTCTGACACCTGGATGATCTATTCTCTTAACCTTGCTTTCCTTCACCTGGGTGGCTGAAAATTTAATTCATTGTAACCATTTACTAAGTCTTGTTAAAAAAAAATAATAGAATGCATTCAGTCTGAGATGTTATGGAATTTAATTTGATTAATGAGATTATTTGAGTGTATTATTTTTTCTCTTTTTGCCTTTACAGATGAAGCATCTAGGAAGTATGTAACCTAATATATAGAAATTTTTTTCCTTTTAAATTTTGTTTTTGAGGAGCTTGGATTTTAGTTTACTTGTAGAGTTATATGTGTGACTAGGTTTCTATCCCAAGCACTGCAAAAAAAAATTTTTGGACAGTTTTTTACAGGGCTGTGTAGACATAATAATTAATAGATTGTGAAAATTTTTATCATAAAAGTGATATGTATCTAGGCAAGATACATATGCTTCTGAATTTTGGATTAAATTCTGTCAATGTTCTATGGTTGCAATTATGTTTGTTATGCATAAGATAATTACCAATAAATTATTAATTGTTAATAAAATCATTCTTTACCCACAGAAATGATTATTTTCTTTTTTATGTTAAGACATTTGAATAATTAATCAATGTACTGGAAATCAAATATTTTAAAAATTGATTTTTTTTTGTTAAAGGTGGCAAAAATTAGAGGATCTTCAAATTTATTTTCTGGAAAGTAAAATTAATTTTTTTTTTTTTTTGTTTTGTCGATGGACTTTTATTTTATTTATTTATATGTGATGCTGAGAATGGAACCCAGTGCCCCATACATACTAGGCAAGTGCTCTACCACTATGATACAACCCCAGCAACCAGTAAAATTAAATTTTCTATAATTACGAAATCATTTTCCTTAATCCTCATTTTTTTTTTTTTTTTTATTAGGGATTGATCTCAGGGGCACT
>NW_026011162.1:11483-19815 GCF_001458135.2 Marmota marmota marmota
TGACCTATTGGTCAGAACTATCTTGTTTGTAAATGAGAATTCCACAATAGATGCAGATAGCCAATGTGGTAGATAACAGAGAACCTGATCTCTTGAAGACTATTATGACTTGCATTGAACTATCTTAACTCCAATCTTTGGGGTAACCAAATTTCTACATACAGAGTCTTACTTGATGTATTCCCACATTCTTTCAGCATTTTCAATCTGAGTGGAGTGCTACTATTGTATTCTAGGATGTTCCCTGAGGATAGATAGCCTTAGCACCTTGCATTATTTCTGCTCCAAAGTTAACATCTTGAGCAGGGAAAGCTTGGGAAATTCTTTTGTGCTGTCTAAGGTCTTCCACCACAAGGCAGAATATCATGTGGGGAGGGTGTGGTAGAGGAAAGGGGCTCAAGACATCACTCTGAGAAGCAGACAGTTTCCACTCACCTACTACAAAATATGTACCCCTAAGGTATGTCCCCAGTGACCCACTTCCTTTGCTCACACCCTACCTAGCTACAGTTACCATCCTGTTAATCCCTATTAGTGAATTAATTCACTGATTGGGTTAAAGTTCTCATAGCCCAGTCATTCACCCTTTATACTTTCTTGCATAGTTCATACATGAGGTTTTGGGGACACCTCAAATCTAAACCATAACAATACTCACATTGACTATTTATATTTGGACTTATTCCTAGGCTTTTAATTCACTTTTTAAGTAAAATTTTTTAGTGGCATAGAAGATACCAATCTTTTAATTTGTCCCCAATCTGGCCAATTTGGAACTCCAGCTGTCTAAGTTTGAATAGGGGCTTACTGTTCCAGGTCTGCTATTCTCTTTCCTCCTCATGGATAGCCAATACTACTTCTCTGTGATTATTCCTTTGAATTAACTTCATTAACAATGACAAATTTAGGGGCTTTTTAAGGTCCCTCTAGAAATCTGAATGCCTTTAGCCTTGTTTTGCCATAAACAGACTTAGAAGTAATTGTTCCAAATGGTCCTGAAGAAATTATAAAATTTAATTGAAATATATAAAATAGACCAAAATGGAAGGTAAATGGAAGGTTTAGCTTTATTTCAATGTGTTGACCAAATATCAGGTAAATTCATAGCCTTATTACAAGTCTAAAAAAAGTAGTTTTATTGAAAAATCAACATATCACTATCAAAATAATCTGAAAAATTTTGAGAATTTAAGAGGTCATTTTGAAAAACAGAACACTAACAAATATTAACACCTATTTTAGATAGGTCATATGATCTAAAGTATCCAAATAGAGAGATAAAGGAAACAGTATAACTGACTATAAAATCAATCACCTCACACATTTTCCAATGGAATAAAAAGCTATCTATGAAAAGTAGGAGAAAATAGAAATTAATGTTTTAGGATATCAACAAAGGGATCAAAACTTTTCAGTAGTAAAATTGAAATAGCAGTCACTTACTACCTCTTTAACTCACACATCCCTTATCTTGGAATTCTATTTCTTTAAAAGGATAGAAAATTACCATAAAAGAACAAATACATTAATAGATTTGACTATGCAGACTATGAGTCCTTTGAGCCCAGAGCTGTGAGCTTTATCTCTTTTCCAAGTATGGTGTTTTCTAGAATGCATTCAAGTAACACTTAATGGATGGATTCTAGTTGATCTTGTATACATGCTCTCCATCATTTGATGGTGGAACACTGATTCTTGAAGTCTTCCCACATGTTTGCTGCAGCCTGATAGGTTCTTCTCATTTGCCTTCTGGTCCCTGCCTGGTTTTAGAGATTGGCCACCTCTGTTTTGAGATTTTTGTAGAGGCATGCAAATGAGGACCTGCAGATCCCCTACTGGGTCGGGCTCCATGAGGGTACTCAAGTGCATGTGAATGATGATACTGTGTTTCTGGCATAAATGACTGAGTTGTATTGGGCCTGGAGAAGAAGTTAGATAAAAGGAGCCTATCTTGAGGCTGCTGATGGTTAGGCTCATCCACCACTGCACTTTGGGCTCCACTGGAATCACCATGGGGTTTCATTTGCCTTTGTGGCCCCACAGGGCTCAGGTGTTCCACTTCACTTGTGCCAATAGGTGGCAGCAGATTATTTCGCCTCAGGGGTATTGGTGAGCCAGAGGAGAGCCAGTCAACTGCCAAAGGGACTTGTGATCCTCTGGGGATTTCTTCCACAGGTCTTGGTGTTCCACTGTGTAAGTGGCTTGTGCTGATTGGAGGAAGGGTACGTGGTGGGGGATTACGTCTCCTGGCAGACTGCACTTTATATGACAGACATGATGTACTAAGCTCCAAGGCTCGGTTTGGCCAATTTCGGGTTGAAAACATGGTACTGGACCCAGGCCTCATAAGTAGCTTGTCATCAAGATCTAGGAGCTTGTCAATTAGGTAGAGATTTCTTGGCTGTAGAGGCATCCCATGAATCAAGAGATCATTCGCATTTGGCTGATGACCACTTGCTTGACAGAGACTCATCAGATTCGAGGTGACAGACAGCATCTTGGACTGTGGCACTCGAGGTAACACCAAAGTATGTGGTTCACTCAGCACATAGAGACTTTCTGAATCTGGTCTGGTGACTGCAACATTACTCTCATCATCAGAAGCAAATCCTTCCCGGTAACTACGTGTCAATTGCTCCAAACAGCTCACAGTTTGGTTCCACACATTGCGAAACACATAAGCAAGAATGTCCTCTTTCATGCAGTAAAATGGAGTAATGGGAGGGTACCCTAATTTCTGTTTCTTTGTAGCTGCTTCTGATTTATTTTCATGAAATCCCTCTTCCATATCTGTATTGTCGAAAGCTAGGTATTCCTCAACTATTCCTTCTGAGAAGATTATACAGTCTTCTTCTCTTTCCACAGCACACAAACCAGGGGATGTTGCTGAATCTCTTTCTTGAGACAAGGCTGCTTCATGTGAAGCTGAAATAGCAGGTGGGGATCTAGGATATAATCCATAACCTTCACTTGGAGTAATTATCTGTTTACCCAGAATCCTGAGGTGAGGAAAGCTAGATGTCCACTGTTGGCACTCTTCTTGTAGACTCTTGGTATGCACACTTGACTTTTGCTCATATAAGAGCTCATCAATGGCTGTGAACATGGCCTGGACTTTTTCAGTGGCACTTTTATCAAGTTCACCATATCCCCAGGAGAAGTCTGAGCTGCCTTCTGTAGAGATCCCTGTGCCACTATAACTTGGAAAAGCAGATCCTGAATTCCCAGTGTTGCCTGATGTTAAAGGTGATTCTTGAGTGAAGTCAGACTCACTTTGGGAACTTGTGTCTTTTTCATGGCCATCATTAGTAGAGGAAATTTCATCCAGTTGCTCTGGAAGGGGATGATGATTAAGAGCATGTTTTGTTACTCCTTTCAGCTCCAAGGTCTGCGGCACCGCCTTCCAAGTATGGTGTTTTCTAGAATGCATTCAAGTAACACTTAAATATTTGCTTTGCTTATGTTAGAACCTGCAGTGGGAAAGGAAAAAAAAAAGTGTATTACGTAACATAAAGAAGGCACTTTAATTTGTGGTAAATGCATATGGAGATTAGTACTCGATGTTGAGAGAGAACATCGAAGGGATATTTAACCCAGTTGAAAAGGAGTAAGTTTCAGGGTGTTTTGTTGTGTTTATTTCTGCTAGAAGCAATGCCTTCTGTGTTTTAATTTTAGATTGAACCCAGGGCCTCACACATGCTGGATGAGCACTCTACCACTGAACCACAATCCCAGCCCAAGAAGATACTTTTTAATTGGGCACTCAGTTTTGTATATTTTGAGGTATCAAACTAAAATAGAGCTGTTTGGGTGGCAATTTATAATTGAGAGAGGGGACTGGGAATTAGAATGCTATTTCAGTAACCAAAATAAAATATAAAATAAATGATCTAATGACAACTTTATCATTTTTAATTTTTTTCCAGTCATTTCTAATCCATTCTTGGAATTTCCCAAACCAGCACACAGTCTTCTCTAACCCCTGCTCCTTCTGTGTCTATTATGACTTTATCTACTCTATTATCCAGTAACTCAGTAATTATCATAATGCCTGTCCTCCCATTATCTAGCTCATCCCCAGATCCTCCTGACCCTACACATGAAGTTTTGAACATACGCACATCTCTTTCTACCACACCAGCCTTATTCTAAGCACCTGTCATTTCTCACCTGAACTCTTCATTAGTCAGGAGAAACAACTATTCCATTTCTAGAATCCATTTTCTCTTTTACAGTCAGAGGGATCATTTTCCCTCTAGAACTCAACACTTTTTAAAAAAAAATTTTAATAGACAAATAATAATTGTACATCTTTATGGGGTAAAATGTGGTATTTTGATGTGGTTTCAGGTCAAACTAATGAAGCACCTCATATACTTATTCTTTGTGAGAATATTTAAAATCAACCTTTTTACTCATTTTGAAGTATACAATCTATTATTAGATCACTAAAAAGAAAGATAACTATAGTACATAAAACTAAGCCTGTCTCTCCCTCATTTACATCGTTGAGTAAATACAAGAAAAGCAAAATCTTCCGACCTGGAAACTCTTCACAATGTTAGTAGAAAAAGAAAACATTTATTTATAAATAAGTATTAAGTGAGAATGTGATGCTCATCTTAGGCAGGTCCACTCAGAGACTAGAAAAGATAGAACTATCATTTTATTAGGCAATATAACCATTTATATCATAGCTTTCAAATTGATAATAATCAGTCTAAAGTAAGACTAATTAGACTTGGTAGCACCATGTATCACAAGTAGTTCACCTTAACTTTACCTTTTAATTGTGGTGAGTAAACTAGTGACCTTTATCCAAAGGGAAACCTAAAAGAACAAACAAGGCTCATCCTCCGAGAAAAAGCCCATTTACTGAGGAACAGCTCTGCTTATTTATAGAGCCAGGGGTGGTTTGACAGTTATGACAGTTTAACAGCTTAATGGTTTGACAGTTGGCATGGGGTACTTTCTGATTGGTGGGTAAGGATCATGTGAGTCAGCAGGGATCACCTTTGGACAGCTCTTCTGGGGGGGGGGTAATGGGGAAGTTAGTCTTTGGAGCCAGGGCAACTCCCAACAAAACCAAATTTCTTATATCTTTAGTATGGGAAGAAGTTCTGTCACCTGGAACAGGTACTCACCGAGAGAGGGCCACTATCTCCTTTGATGTTTATATTTCAAAAAGATAGTCCCTGGTTCTTGGGGAAGATTCCTGGGTTGCAAAGCTGACAAAAGGAAAAAACAAACAAACAAACAAAACCCCACAACCTTCCAGCTTTCACAGGAATTTACATTTCAATTGCTAATCTTCTAAAGTAAATATAAATAAAAATGGGCAGAGAAATCATTTCCTTTATTTTCAGCATGGAGAACTAAGCTTCTTATTTTTAGTTTTTAGCTTTTGATGTTAACACCAAAAACATTTTCATATTTTCCTGTCTTGCTAGGATAAAACCCAGTGAAATTTTAAGGGGCCTGTATGGTGGCAGGATCCCCTGGCCTCTCTGGCTATCTTGCTCCATGCTCCCCTCTCAAACATTTTCAGCTACATTGTTCTTATTTTATCAGAATTCATCCCACATTGCTTAGCATAACAAAAATACTTTTCTGTTTCACCATCCCTTCACCTGAGTTAGAATTCCTTATCTTTTTCATTTCATCTTCAATGTTCCTTTCATTAACAGCTGCCTGTTGCAGGAGATTTTTAGCTTCAAAAACACAAGGGCTGTATCAGTTTTTGTTGACTATTGCTTTATGCTGGGTTCAAAGTATTTCTTTTTGGCAAAGAAAATAAGTACCTTACTAATCTTTTGTGATGAATGGGTAAGAAAGAATAATATGAAAATTAAGTTATTAAAAAAAGAAAAGATAATATGATTCAATATTAAAAATCTGGAGGTCAGAAACTTTTTAGGATTAAGGGATTGGAAAAAATAAGACTGTAGAACTAATGTCTTTAACAAAGAGAATGACAAATTTGATATAACATGTCTCATGTGTACATAGGCATACTCACACATATAAGTCAAAAGTCAGATAATAGAGGGAAACATACACCAATGGTTGAGTTGTTGTATTGTGAAACATTGTCAGAGTTTATTTTATAAATAATTAACTAGAAGATCCAGATGAGATTGAGATAACTTCTAACCATAGAAAAAAATGTCACCTGTAAACTAAACAGTGCACATTAAAACGAGATGCCATATTTAATAGTTCTTATACTTTTTAGTATGGATGGAGATAGAGTGAAACAGAAACTTTCTTACATTGCAAACAGAAATATAAATTTGTATAACTGTTTGCAAAATGATTTGTCAGTATTTTTCAGGAACCCTGAAATATTTGTACTCTTTGATCAAGCAAATCAACTTTAAAAAAAATAATAATGTTATTGTATTTTTTATACCTTTATTTTATTTATATGGTGCTAAGGATCAAATCCAGTGCCTCACTCATGGTAGGCAAGTGCTCTACCACTGAGCCCAAGCCCCTGCCCCAGTAAATCAACTTTTGACAGTTTACCTAAAGGTTGTATTCTGAAACTCAGAATACAACTCAGTGTTTCCTATTTATAATTCACTTATGATAGTATAAAGCTGGAAATAATCTTAATATTTAAAATTGGAAGAATGTCTTATTAGTTTATGAAATTTATATATTAATGGGGTAAATTTCTGTGTAAGCATAAGGTGTTTGAAATAATATGGGGAATTTGTTTTTCTGTGTTATTTTTTTATGATTCCCAGATAATGCACAAACATTGTAAATTAATAACAGAACCAGCATTCTATTTACTGAGACCTGTATCAAAAGCAAAAACATTAAACAGGAAAGACTTGTTGAAAACATACTTTATATACAAGTCATCTTCAAAATCTCCTACTTAGGTGAGCTCAATTTAAGGAAAATATTCAGTGAATTTTTTTTTTCAGGTAAAACAGTCAAATCAAGGTAACTGCTTGTTGAATTCAGCATGTAGTTTTTTTGCCCTTAGCTAATAGCCTGTTTAGTTTTGGTTCTGTTTTCCTGGAAAATTATTGACCAGGTTTCCAAAGACATCAGAGATTCCAGTAAGTGACACATTACATGGCTTATTGCACTGGTTGTGAAAATATTATCCCTCCCATTTTCCTGCGAATGCTGTAGGCCAAAAAAAAATAGTCAAAAAGCCAGCAAAAACTACGCAGAATAAAAACAACACAAACAAAAATTGTTCAGACACATAGACTATCCACCTAAGGCCTGATTTTCAAAATCAGATATGGCATTTTTACTTTATGATGTTTAAACACTGATAATAAGGATTTTTTTAAACTTAGCTGTTTGATTCTGTTTGGCTTCAATGACTCGAATATGCACATTTTTATATGATTTGTGAAAATTATATGTACAATTTCTTCAGCAGTGGTTGTAATGTGGAGCTGCTTTCTTTGGTTTCATGACATGATGTCATTTTTCTCATTAGGAATAAAAATCAATCCCTCACTCAATTATACTGTTAGCTTGCAGTTGAAGAGAAGTTTATAGAAAGTGTAAGACATCATCCACTTTGCCAGGTGACAAAAATGAGATAAAATATTGCAGAACATTCCTTGGCAGCATATGCATCACCATTTGCCACATAAGAATAATTAGATCTTATTGTGTTTTTCTTAATAATTTTGAAAGGAATAATTTGATAAAGAAGTTTGATTTCATTGACAGTGAAAGAGGCATCTTGGGATAGTGAATATATTTTCACTTGAAAGAATGTAGATAAATGAACAGCAGGTTTGTTGACCTTCTTAAGTAATTACCTGATTTGATTCACCAATAATGCTTCACACATATCAAACTTGTTTTTCACATCCCTTCCTAATCTTATACTTTTCTTTTAGCATCATTTTCATGAAATTAAGTGGGCACATGTATGCAAAATAGAATTACTCTGCTATTAGTGAATAAATATGTGCCTGCTGAGCCAGATAGTCATTTTTCTTTTCAGTGTGTTCTTTTTTTCTACAGAGATCATGTTTAGTTCTAAAGTTTGCAAGAGAAGAATATCCACAGGGGCCATGAAAATTTACATCTTTACTATTCCTTAAGTCCAAGCTGCATTGTTTACCACTATGGTTACATTCCTTCAGAAATGGAGTAAGATGTTATTTGCTATGTTTTCAAAATAAATTCACTTTCAAGATTATGACAAAAATTCAAATACTACTAGAATTCTTGGGAAAATGAGATGTTATGCCATTTCTATGTCTTTGCTAAATAGTAATGTTTTAGTTTTATTAACGATGTGGAGACTCCTGAAAAGAAAATATCATTCCTTCCCTCCCTCCCT
>NW_026011163.1:0-2941 GCF_001458135.2 Marmota marmota marmota
CGCCAAGCCCCTCCCCGCCTCTTACATCCCAGTGCTTCCCCATTCCCACGACATCAAGTGCAGGCGCCCTTGCTTTCTGGGTTCTGAGCCGTTAGCTCTTTCCCTCTTCACTGAGGCATGCTCACCTCCGCCCCCGGTTTTGCCCATTCTCACCCTTTCTCAAGCGGCTTCCTCATTCCACCCAGGGCTGCAGGATCTTGCAGCACCTCTCAGGAGCTGCCTCCCCCATGAAACTCTCCGGGTGACCCTCCATCTGATCTTTTCCTTCACCTCTGAACTTGATCCCTCTGACTAGTCTGCTGTAGCACAGGGTTTAGCACCAAGTTATCCACTGCTTGTGGCAATGTTTTAGATGTCATTTTTGACCCTTAAGTAAGTTGAGAGATTTAAAACTCGACCATCTGAAAACTGGTGAATTGAGTAACTACTGTGCACTCTTAGTTATCAGATAAATACGTAGGACATGGCTTCATTTCTCTGATGGCTCATAATTTAATGGGAGACATAGACCAGTAATCAGAAAATGAAACGTATTGTTAAAAGTGTTATATAATAGGGGCTGGTGTTGTGGCTCAGTGGTAGAGTGCTTGCCTAGCATGTGTGAGGCACTGGGTTTGATTCTCAGCACCACATCAAAATAAATAAAGATCCACCAACAACTAATAAAATATTTATATAAAAAAGTGTTATATAATAGAGATATGTACAATGTCCTTTGGGGGGGGGATGAGTGTGGGGGTGTGCCTGGGGAGGAGGGTTCTTTTATCTTCAAGTTCCAAACACTGAGACAGGGATTTAGATGCAATGAGACCAACAAACGAGTGACTTGACAAGATCAGAGAAATTGACACGGTCCTTGGGTGGGTTAGCTCCAGAGGCCACACCATGTGCATTTCCATTGACCTGCCCCACAAGGGTTGGCTTGGTAATCACTAGCACACCCTACTCTGCCACTGACCCCTTGGATCCTTGTCAGTCTTGTGGTGATTTTCAGCCATTTGCAACTTTTATTCTACATGAACTTCGATTTTTCTGAGAATTACTAAAGTAAGACAATAAACCGATAACAGTGATAATCATCATCAACAACAACAAAAACAAATTCTGCTTTGTAATGTGACTAGGTCTCACATTATTCATTTGCTGATTTGAAAGAGTGAGCTAACTTGTTTTTTAATCTACTATTTCCATTTTAAATAAGAGGTTCTCAGTGAGTGTTCGTGGAAGGATGGACGTTGAATACACGACTTGCATTCTGAGTTGGAACCAGGAGAACAGCTCACCACCTTCTCTTCTTGTTGTGTCTTGCGCTTGAATTGGGGGTTGAAAAGTCATGGGGAATTGAAATGGGGAAGGAACCACTGAGACTCTTACACCTTGCTATTTGGAGTCCTCCTGGAGAAGGGCTGAAGCGGTTGGTTTAGCACACACACAGGCAGACGGTAGGTGGCTATCTAAAATAGAAGCAAAGAGGAAGAGAATAGAGGAATGGTAAAAGCAAACAAAATTGCATCAAGTCTTGGAAGGAAAGCCAACTCTCAGCTCTTCCTCTTATTGCTTCTCCCATTTCAAGATCATTCAGAAAAGACCATGTAAGAGCCTGTGGTTTCTTCAGTGAACTACAAGGGACCAAAAACCATAGCTAGACCCACCAGGGATGGAAGACTGAGGAAGCCTGGAGGGGCAGGTCTTTCCCATTCTGTCCCCAACCCTCCCAGGCAGGCCTTGGCTTCTCCTAATGCTCCTTGCCTAAGGTGTCCTGCTCGTCCTCCCAGCCCAGCTGATCTGCCTGGCTCTGGAAGACAGAAGTGTGGGCAGAGCTGGGAGGTGAGGGCAGGCACCGCAGCGGTGGTGCCCGGAGGAGCACTTGCTCATTTCATAGCTGGGTTTACTGGCATCATGAGGTTTCACTGTTGACTGTCAGTCTACCATCCATCAATCCTGTCCTGCTGGAGGCAGCGCCCAGGTCCCATGGGCCTCTGAAACATTGGTCTGTTCTCTTCCCTGCCTATTAGCCCCAGTAAATAAAGGAAACGGAGCCACAGATGGAAGTTGTTTGCTGCACGAGTGTGTCTGGGGCCAGGGAGACTGTGGCTGATGTCTCTGCCAGGAAACACACCAGCTGGTGATGTTTTTACGTCTGCTCTCCCCGGTTCTGATGGGGAGCAAATGGGAGGATTGATGTGCTGAGCCTGCCTTATTTTCCCTCCAGCTTCCATTTTGGGTTTACACACTCTTGGCAGGAGGGCTGCCCAGCTGCAGGCTCTGCTTCTTAGGCATCCTCAGCTGAAGCTGTGATGATTGGCCCTTGGGGATGAAGGAAGGAGGCGGATAACTTCCTGCACCTGCTCTGGCTTGCATGAGGGATTCCCCCTTCTCACCCATTAGACTGAAACTACTTGGGACAAAGGGACTATTTCTAGCTTATTGTAATGGAACAAGAGGATTGAATTCTAAGTTCAGAAGGAAAGCCTCATGGATAACATAGTGCTCCACCTTGAGAAGAGACAGCCTGGATCCCATTTCAAGACCATCCACCCGTTGGCTCAGTCACACCGAGTTCCTCAAAGCTAAAGGCATTTCAAAGTCTTTGTGCTATACAATTCTGAATTTGTAGATGTCTTAGGGTGAGTGACTTTATGAAGTTAATGTCTGTAGCTCTCAGTGTCCTCTTTTGTGGAATGAATAGAAGGATAAATGAATAAGTCTCTCTCTCTCTCTCTGTTTTAATTCTAATCCTTGTAAGTTTTCCTACTTTTATAAATGCTATTAATTTGTATAAAAAATTTCATGTGTTTCCAAAATTCCATTTTACAATGAGATGTTTTTAGCTTGAGTTTGTTATAGTTTCTCTTTTCCAAGTCATAAATGCATGTGTGAATATTTACATGTTTATGTGTTGGTCTTTTTTTTAAGAAGATTTTTAAATTTTTATTATATA
>NW_026011164.1:0-2941 GCF_001458135.2 Marmota marmota marmota
AATGCTTCATTTTGAAAGACTGTCCCAGAAGGTCCCATAATACTTATACTACTAAGCCTAATTAAGCCCATTTTTAATAAATCCCTCCCCACCCTTTCTTACAGGTCTAAATTCATTCACCTACCTTCAAAGATCTACCTCTCCTCTGTGTTCCTTTTCATTCTATTCCCTCCACTTGAAGAAAACAAAATCCCAAAGTGTGCTGACTTCCTACTATTCAGAAAAATACTACCCAGAAGCTGGAAATAAACCATGTCCTTTCAATGTCACTTGGAATTATTGCTTAAAAGAAAGGTCCATCCCAGGATTACTTAGAGACATCAACTTTGTTCAACTTACTCTTTATCATTAAATAAAGACCCAGACATAGTGAAGTCTTACACTGACATGTAGTTTTTGTTCATATGCAAAATTTACAGAACAATACTCAGTATTCTAACCCAGCAATCACATCCTCCCTTTCCTTTTTTTAAACTGCTCTTGGAAACAGCCCCATCTTCATATGAGTTTACTCATTAGTTAATGAGATGAATAAAACCTTTGACATATGTTCAGTTTAAAACATAGCTGACAAAACAGCTATGTTTTGAATTTTCATAAACTGTATGACTTCACCACTAATCTCTTCTTGAAAGGTTGCTGCTCATTCTTCCCTCCATATCTCAAACTGCTGCACCTACAGAAATGTCTCCCACTTGTCTGTGATAATCGAATCCTACATCTCATTTCCTTGAAAGGACCTTTGAAATGACTGGGTTTTTTATAGTCTGGATTATTACGTTTGCTTCTTTGTGATATTATTTATTGTAAAATGTTTATTTTGTTTTCTTAACTAAATGAGAATCCAGACAGCAACCGTGCTGCTGAATTTTAATAACAAAACACATAAAAAGTCTGTTTTAAGCATGATGTTGATGCATACACGAAAAAAATAACTATTGTGTGACAATTTGCAGGACTTTTGGAAGACATAATCATTGGCATCTTTGTATCTCAGTACAAATACAAAAAAAGGGGCTGGGGAGTTGAACAAGAAGCAATTCTCCAACAAAAATGTATTATTAGGAAGTTTACTAGGCCTGCTTAGACAATATCTAGGAAGCACTCTAGATAACCAGTCTTTGCATAGTAAAAAAAAAAAATGATCAGCACAGACAGAAAGAGGGTGCCAGACACAATTGCAGCGTCAGCCTTTTGTGAGAAATTCACTTTTAGAGAATCACTTGTAAATTTATGTAGCACCAAAATCACTTTCTTCTCAAAAAGGAAAACGTACTGCAAGCGGAGGTGGGAGTGTAGGTGATTCCCTGTACTCACTCTCCAGTGGATCAAGGTCCTTCTGTTCAAGTATCTGTTTAAGATACTGAACCCCGAGACAGCTCTACACTGTCCTTCAATTCTGAGCCCATCATATATTCCCTTAAAAATTATTTTCATCATTAAATAGCTGTTTCAGCTGTGGACATAATTTAAAGACAGTATCCAAAATAAAATCAAGAAGCTGAAATTCTATATTTTTCAAGTTAATCTAGAAAGAGAAATAAATATCCTCACTCCCAACCTTTTAGCAAAGTTAGCCATTCAGGAGAGTTCCTAGAAATCTAGGCTTATGGGTAGATGAAGAGCAACATTAAAATCAGGCTTCATCTGCAAATTGGTGCAGCCAATATGAAAAGCAGTATGGAGATTTCTTGGAAAATTAGGAATGGAACCAGCATTTGACCCAGCTGTCCCTCTCCTCGGTCTATCCCAAAGGACTTAAAAACAGCATACTACAGGGACACAGCCACATCAATGTTTATAGCAGCACAATTCACAATAGCTAAACTCTGGAACCAACCTAGATGCCCTTCAATAGATGAATGGATAAAAAAAATGTGGCATATATACACAGTGGAATATTTCACAGCAATAAAAGATAATAAAATCATGATATTTGCAAGTAAATGGATGGAGTTAGAAAAGATAATGCTAAGTGAAGTTAGCTAATCCCAAAATACCAAATGCTGAATGTTTTCTCTGATATAATGAGGCTGATTCATAGTGGGATAGGGAGGGGGAGCATGGGAGGAATAGACAAATTCTAGATAGGGCAGAAGGGTTGGAAGGGAAGGGAGGCGGCATGGGGTTAGAAATGATGTGGAATGCGATGATCATTATTATCCAAAGTACATGTATGAAGACATGAATTGGTGTGAATATACTTTGTATACAACCAGAGATATGAAAAATTGTGCTCTATATGTGTAATAAGAATTGTAATGTATTCCACTGTCATATATTAATAAAAATAAATAAATAAATAACAAAATCAGGCTTCTTAAAGCAGGAAATGTGGATGGCTTGTCGCCAGACTATGGCAATAGCCTCTTGATTGTCTTCTAGATTGTTGTTCTCTCACTTCTTGCTCCATATTTTTAGAGCACCACCTGATAGTGTGCTCAGAAACTCACTGGTTTGAGCTACTCACTGGTTCCCAAAGAGAATCTAAATTTCTCATTCCTGCCACTCAATCCCAAACTACCTCTCCTCCCATCTGTTGCCCACTGCACTTATAAACCAAATGCTTCAGCTCCATCAATATCTTCCAACCCTCCTTTCATCTCCTCACATCTCTACTTACTCCTGTTTCTCCCTCTGCTTGGCGCACCCCTCACCAGCCAACTCTGTTTATTATTCCAGGGTCTGCTCATACGCTACATCATCCTGGACACCCTTCCTCATCACTACCAAAAAGTCACTTCCTTTTCTCAAGTACTGTCGTTTTTAAAAAATTCTGTTAGTTATTTAAAAGGCACATATATTATCCCCCTTACAAGAGGAGAAGAAAAGCAACCACACCTTACACATAGCTGTCTCTCTCCCACGGTATAAGAGACCCTCAATAATGACTCACCGAATTAAAAGAATCAAACAAATTGTAACCTCCATGTTTGGGGAT
>NW_026011165.1:0-2941 GCF_001458135.2 Marmota marmota marmota
TTGCAGGAGCAGTTTATGGTTATCATAATATCTGAGGTTGCCAAAGGAACATACTGCTGAATTGTTTTCTTTTTCTTTTGGTACCAGAGATTGAACCCAGGGTCCTTTAACTACTGACCACATTCCCAGTCCTTTTTATTTTTTTTTAATCTTGAGACACAGTCTTGCTAAGTTGCTTATGGCCTCATTAAGTTGCTAAGGCTGGCATGAACTTGGGATTCTCCTGCCTTAACCTCCTGCACAACCATATCTGATTGATATTTATGTAGGTGAAAACATTACCTTGTTATCATTTTCTGAGTCTAGATAACAACTCTGACTTACACATTAAGAATCATTTGCATGGTATAGACATACACTGAGTATACTAGTTTTAGTTCTATCATCCACTGGCACTCTTCCTTATTTTTTGTCTTTTGCATATGGAATAGCTTCTAACATTCTTACTTGTCTCACATCCAATATTTCATTATCTGTATAAGCATCTGACAATTTTTATATCTTTTCTCATGAAGATGTGCATAATTGTTATATTGAAAGTCATATTATTAAAAATTGATTTCTTATTTCTCCAGCCTCAAACTAGTCCCTGAAGCAAGATTTATCTGTCCTACAATAATCTTTCTGCTCTGTCCTCCTGCCCACACTTGTTGTCTTTTTTTTTAAAAATATTGTTAAATTCTGAGAAATGCTAGCATTGTTATTGTGCAACAGGTAGCTTACAAACATATGCCTGGGCTTAAAGAAATAAAACAATTCAGTAATATTACTGAGGTAAAAGTAAATTTTAAACCAAAATATATAAAAACTGTATATTCATATTATATAAAGGATCCCAGGATAACTTCTTCCAGAAGGGCCTTAAATTTATATTTCTTTAAACAATTTGAAAAAAAAAATCATTGTTATTCTGATCTCACTCTGAACTTTAATCTATATAATATACCATATTTATTTTAGTTAATGTGCATATTATTTGTATACAAGTTTTGCTTAATTTCTGATTGAATTTAATTTAATGGGCATAGTCCCTAATAGAACTACATTTTTTCAACAGCTTATGAAAGCAGTGTGGATAAAAAAAAAACAAACCTAAAATATCTAAAATGAGCCATAGAAGAGTTGAAATTATCTTAATATTGATTTCAATTATGCAGACAATTTGCACAATAAACGTTTTTTGGCCTTAGTATTATACTTTTGCTGAGTCATGTATTCAAGAAAAAAAAACAATTATTGTTATGTAAGATGTAGAAAACTTGAACATATTCTGGAATATGAATTGGTGAGAAATTTTTGGCTATGATTTGAGAGACTTTTACTAGCTACCTGTGCCCTTTCTTCTACTAGCAAGTCTATTCATCTAAAGTGACGCTCACACAGTAGCTTGAAAATACATGTTCAAGTCTTTTCATTGTAACTTTGTTTATAAAAAAAGAAAATTGTAAAAAATATGAACCTAGCCTCAATTACATATAATTAAGACATGCAAGTTCTTATTCCAATCTTAACTTTTTACCCTACTCAAGTAATTGTCCTCAAGGCCCTCTCTCCATGCAGTGCCTCAGAGGGAATGTGAGCCAGGTCAGCAAAGCCACACACACCAGCAGTCTGATCCAGGGATCAGGTGTCTGAATCTTCTCATCTTCAGAAAAGTGGGCTTTTAGAAATCTTCCCTCCCACCTTATCTTAATGAGAAAGATTTTCTTGAGCTCATTCCTGCCTTAAATTTCATCTGAAACTTTTTTTCATGCCATGTATTCACAGAGAGTAGAGAATGCATCAGAACTTGATTCTTACCTGTATGTATTAATTTTATTTCAGAGACATCCAGGTCCTAGTACAGGCTCACATAGAGAAAATACTTACATGCTGACCTGATTTTAATTATACCAGGTTTTGAACAGAGGCTCTGAAATTCCATGCCATCTTTGAGTCCTGGGAAAGCACAGTGGCCACCTGAGGCAACTTCCTTGAATGGTGATATCACACTTGTACAGCTTGGTTCTGTATCATAGCAAGCTCAGATTCAGGGTTTGATAAGTAGAAGAAAATGCAAGGCATGGTGGGAATATGGGCCATCTTTTATTCAGAGGCAGCCATAGCAATTAGCCAGTCCTCCCACTTCAGCTTCAGCCCCTAGCCAGTTCCATTTTAGGCCCTCCTCACACTCATTTCCATAGGCCCTTTTTATATGCAGTCGAAACAAAGAAGGCACATTGCCAACAGGTTACATGGGGTGGGAAGGGGATGCTTCCAAGTTCATGTTTATGACCTTGAGTCTATATGTTGAATCACAGTGTTTCTGACCTTGACTAACCATAACAGCCAATTCCTAGCCCAGTCTATATAACATAGCCCACCAGAAATCTCAGCAAGGCAGCCTAACTATAGTCATTTCTGGTCTAGCCTCAAAATCTACCTCTTTATGATTCCTCACTGTATAATCTACACATCTGAACTCTTCAGCAATGATCCCTTTGCAAGGAGAGCAGAGCCCTGTATTCTTAACAACATAAGCTGCAACAATATACAACCTAAAGACAAGCCCCATCCCTTATGATTACTGAAAATAATTGCCAGTTTCATCCCATACTGAGGTGGCAATTAAAGTCTTTCCAGCTACATTCAAGTGTTCAGGGATAGACTTGATTCACCAGGGTTGTTCAGCCAAGCTTACAAGCATTTTAGTGCATACCCAGAAGGAATCTCAGTTCACAGTGGTGTTGGTGAGGACACACCTACAGATGAAAGAACAAAGCAGTTACAAGCATTAGCACAGATAAATCACAAGCATCTGGGAAAACCCATGCCAAATTTGAGTCCTGGGAAAGCACAGTGGCTGCCTGTGGCAGCTTCCCTTATGGTGATATCACACTTTTACAGTTTGGTCCTGTACCCAGCAAGCTCAGTGTGCACCAGCACCAGGGAACTCATAATA
>NW_026011166.1:0-2941 GCF_001458135.2 Marmota marmota marmota
ACGTGCTGTGGTGGGGGTCGATCTGGGGAACCAACAGTTTAATTTTTCCAGACCCCTTTGGTGGGCAAGCCCCCAGAAACTGGCGGCTAAGATCTTGAGTGTCGCCGCTGGTGTTAAGGGGAGGTGGGGATCTGGAATCCCCTCTGCTTCCCTACAGACACGCCCCCGGTGGTTTCCTGGCTGCTTGTATCTGGAGGGGGTGGGAGTCACACACCTGCTAATGTGGATTCCGCTGGGAAGGAATTCTGTCGGCGGAACTCTGGTGATGTCACCACTCTTCTATGGCGGGCCCCAGGCTCCTTGCTGGAGTGTCAGAAGGGAGGGGTGGGACTGGTCTGTCTCTGGTTGGTTTCAGCTCCCGGTTTGCTATTTCATGAAGGCTTGGCGAGAGACCTCTTCCTAGAGTCCCTGCAGTGCTCCTGCTGCGCTGCGCCTCGGAGGCTATCCGCCCCGACGCGGGGGCCGCGTGCAGGCAGCCGACAGTCGCCGAGTCGCGCGGGCAGCGGCTGGCGGGTCTGGACCTCTGCGCTGTGTGGCGGAGATTCACTCGTCTAGCGCAGACTGTCACCTCCAAAAATCCTTCCAATTCCCGGCCGGTCTCTCTTTAGTGGAATTTTGCTAGGAGTTTCTCAGCAGGTCTCATCTAAGCGTATCCATGCGTCTCTCTGATCCCGTTGTTGAGGTACTGAAAGCGCTGCCTCCCCTCTCGCCGCCATGTTGGATCCCCCCTCCTTCCCTTCTTATGGACCTGGAATATGTTCATGGCCACAAAATATAAGAAACTGTCAATGAAGATAACATCATAGAAGATGATGGAGCAACAAGTTAGAAGTCACGTGGATTCTTAAATGACCTTATGAAGCATTGTTCCCTCACTAAGCCTGGATGGCTCACTCTATTATTAGGTATTGTAGCTAAATAACTTAGTCTATCCTATGATTAACATTTGTCCCTCATGCATATATAATGTTTTATGGTCTCAAAATCCTCTTCAATAAATTACTCCATTACATTGATTTTTAACAATTGAGTGCCAACCATAGAAATCACCTTTAACCTATGATCAAGGATATAGTGATAAATCACACATTCATCAAGGATGGAGAGTGTTTTAATCACCTTTTTCATCACTGTGACTGAAAGACCTGACAGGTACAATTTGAGAAGAGAAAAATTTTATTTGGTACTCAAAATTTCAGAGGTATCAGTCCACAAATGGTCAACTCCATTGCTCTGGGCCCAAGGTAAGGCAGAACATCATAGTGGAAGGGCGTGGAGGAGAAAAGCAACTCAGGACATGGCATCAGGAAGCAGAGAAACAGTTTACCAGGGACAAAATATATACCCCCCCAGTCATACTCACGTGACCTATCTCCTCCAGCCATACTCTACCTGCCTATAGTACCTCCCAGCTAATCCATTCCATTGGTTTAATGCACTGATTAGGTTAAGGATCTCATAACCCAATCATTTCACCTCTAAACTTTCTTGTATTGTCTCACACATGAGCTTTGGGGGACAACACATATCTAAACCCTAGAAGAGGGTAACTGAGAAGGGGAGAAGGGTATTTTTAAGATGGTAGAAATCTGGGGAGATAGGGCATAGTGGGCCTTGAAGACAGGTCTCTTTTTCTTTAATTCAGTGTCTTTCAGCCTGTGATTTCTAGGCCAGTAGCTTCAGCATCATCTGGGAACTTGCTAGATAAGCAAATTCTCTGCTGCCCCAACCCAGCCCTACTAAATCAGAAACTCTCAGACCAGCAGGCTGTGTTTGGGCAAGCCTGTCAGATGACTCTGATGCATGCTTCATGCCAAAGCTTGAGAATTGCTGTTTGAGTCCTCATAGCAGCTCTGGAACCTGGTCAAGGAAGTCCAAATACACACAGCTTATGTCGGAAAGAATTAAAGCTTAGAGGCATTAGGAAATTTGCCTGTTGGAGCAGAGGAGGTCAATGGTAGACTCCAGGTTAGAATCCATGTTCTGATTTAAGTCCCATGTGTGGGATCAGCATCCTTTCCCTGTTATCTTTGGAGAGGAATTGTATTAGTTTCACACATGGTATCTCTACACAATGGCAGCAGAAGAGAAAATTTTAGACTATAGTTGGAGAATACAATTACTGTTGGATTCTGAATATAGAGAAAATATAGAGTATTTTCTCTGCAATTATTTTCCCTTGGGGATCCAGTGCTCATTTCTCAATTGATTAGGTGTGTTTTACATTGACCTCACACTGGGTAAAAGTGAGCTTGGGGGTCTTTCTACTGGAATCTATTTTCCAGAAGTAAGACAGTCTTGGCTGTGTAAATGCCCAAGAGGACCTTTCTGTACAGCCTTATTTGGCCACAGTGATTTAGCTATTGCCCTCTGTGTGATCCTAACTGGTAGCTGTCCATGTTGCATCAATTCAGAAGCAGACTGGAATGTCACCACTGCTGCTCAGATGGTGCTGCAAGCCAAGGTTAAAAAAATAATTCCTCATTGTCTTCATGCTGAGACAGGTATGACTGGTAATTCTTACCATATGACTTTCATCATGGGCAAGTTAACCTGAATAAATAAAAAAATAAATAAAACAGATAAACAAAAAATATATTTGGCAACATTTTTTTTTATATTTCTAAACAAGGTGACAATTTCACCCATTGCAAATGTGCATTGAATTTATAATAAAATTATCATTTTATTTCTAATAGTCTATTTTCTTTTTTAAAAAAGAAATAGGATAGGAAGTGTTTGCTTCAGCCCAAATAGTAAATAATGTTCTCAAATTGTCATGCTTCCTTCTAACTCTATTTCTATTAGTTTGTGTACATTGAAAATGTGCTGCAGGGATGCCCTCTCTCACCACTTCTATTCAACATAGTTCTTGAAACACTGGCCACAGCAATTAGACAGACGAAAGAAATTAAAGGCATCAAAATAGGAAAAGAAGAAC
>NW_026011167.1:0-2940 GCF_001458135.2 Marmota marmota marmota
GGAGGAACCAGGACGCTTAACCACTGAGACACGTCCTCAGCCTTTTTTACATTTTTATATTTCAAGACAGGGCCTCCCTAAGTTGCTGAGGCTGGCTCTGAACTCGAGATCCTCCTGCCTCAGCCTCCTCCGGAGCCGCTGGGATGACAGGCGTGGGCCACCCGCCCGGCCCAGCCACTTCTTTCTCCCTCTGCTGCCACCCTGTCCCAGCTGCCTCCCTCTTGCTCTTGTGTCCCCACTGGGGCTTCCTCGGTGACCTCCTGGCTTCTGTCCCTAGCTGCCACCCTGCTGCCTGTTCTCCTCCCAGCGCCATGGTGACCCACGACACCGGGAGCTGATGTGGGCTCCTGCCCGGCCTCACCCCAGGGTCGTCCCGGCTGTGTGGGGACAGAACAGAAGAGGTAAAACCCCTGACCACGCCCCGCTCCGAGGACACACGGGGACCCTGTGGGATCTGTCACCACACACAGGGGGCCCTAGTGCCACGTGGGTGCAAGGTGTCGGGAAACACGGCGAACGGCACAACCCAAACCCCCAGATCCCGGGGGAGAGGAGCACTCTGCTGCCGTCCCCGGGGGATTCTAGGGCGGAAGTGGCCCTGGCTGAGCGCAGATGCCAGGGAGCCCAAGAGGAGGCAGGGCCGCCTGAGGGTCAGGGGGCCAGGGAGACCCTGCTCATTGATTCTGGGTCTCATGTGACAGGGTCTCCTGGCCTCACCGGAGCACATCCGTGAAGAGCCTGTAAGGGCTGCTCCGTGGCTCACAGCTGGAACCCGAGGAACTCGAGAGGCTGAGGAAGGAGGATCGGAAGTTCGGGGCCAGCCTCAGCAACTTAGACCCTGTCTCAAAAAGTTAAAGGGGCTGGGGATGTGGCTCAGGGTTAAGCACACCGGGGCTCAGTGCCCAGTACCAGAAAACAAGAAAGAGCTGTAGGAGTAGTACTGCCCCAGGTCCTAGAACGTCTCATCAGGGGCAAGCCACAGTGCCCAGCTCCTTTGGCTGGGCTCGCCGTGTGGCAGCACTTGAAGCCGTGTCAGGCATAGGTATGTGCTTGAGGGGGGAAGGGACCCTGTGGCGCTGAGAAGCCTGCAGGGACCGGCACTGGCCAGGGGCGTCTGACTGTGTCCTTGCTGACCTAGCCCTGCCCCCTCCTCCAGCCAGGCCCCACCGGAGGAGCCTCTGGCAGGGCTGCTATGGCCTGGGGGGCCTCCTCACTGCCTCACGGCGGGGGCCAGCAGCAGCCTGGTCAGTGGCTTCAGGGCTTCCACGTGCCGGCCACTGTGTCCCCCACGTGGCTCTCTGGTCCACGACGGAGACTCTGGTGGCCCAGGAGCCACCCCAGCTGAGTTTGCCAAGCCCACAGCGGCCTCTGCCTGTGACCACTCGGCGGGGCACCGGGGGCTGATTCCCGTGTGCCCTTCACACCTGTCGGTGTGACCTTGGCCAGCAGAGAAGAGCAAAATGCTCCCGCAGGCCGCCCCTTCTCTAAAGCAGACAGGCCGAGGGCTGGTGTGAGCGCGGGTGATGGAGGGGCCCGGGAACAAATCCCACTCTGCCCCTTACCAGCCAGACACCCTGGCGACCCCGTCCCCTCTCCCACGTCAGGCTCCCTGTCTGCAAAGGGGGGCTGGGAACGGGTCCACAGAACCGGCCGGTGAGTGGACAGGGAGGGGCGGGGAGGGCATCAGAGGGACCCGGCCCGCATCTGGGCAAAGGGGGACTGAAGCTGAAGGGCAGGGCACAGACGTTTCATTAGGACCAGGCCCTGTGGCCTGCATTGGGGGGACCAGGCAGCGATTCCTGGAGATAAGGCCTTGGGCATGTCCCCGCCTGGTACTAGCACAGCCATGTGCATGCCCTGGGGTGACTAATGGCAGCAGGACAGGATAGGTGACCTGACACACACACCCCCCCCCCCAGGGGACAGATGGCAGTGTATGGCATTTTGTCACCATCATGGAGGGACATGCTGTTGGCATCTGGCAGGTGGAGCCCAAGGAAGCTGTTACACATACTGTGCCGTTCGGGACGCCCCACGACAGGGGTCCAGCCGCACAGGTCACTCTCGATCCGGCTGGAGGGCCTGGAGACACCCGCTCCGCCTCCCCTGCACATCGCGTCCCATCGGCCCTTGTTATCCTGGTGTAGGAAACATGCCCCAGGCTCGCACCATGAGGGTCAGGGAGCCGATTCCTGTGCGACCTTCACACCTGTCTGTGTGACCTTGGACTCGGCTGTCGGAGACTCTTTGGTCCTCTTTCCCGGTGCCCAGAGCTAATCCCACGTGTCCGGGCGTGAGCAGTACAGGAGCTGTGCGCGGGTCACCTCTGGTTAAAGCAAATGCTTGGCTTTCAGTACCGTCTGCAGTACGAGAGCGACCAGAATCACTCGGGGCGTTCTGATGGCCTCTGGGGCTGCCCTGGAATGGAGCTGGACTTTGGTCTTTGCAGCCATGTGCGTGAAATGTGCAGAGTCCTGGGTGGGTTCTCCCACTGGGGCCATGAGTCCTGGCACCTCTGTTCTGGGAACTGAGTGTGTGTGCCGTGCTTGCTTGTGCCTGGAGGGGGCCCGTCTCTGTGAGGGGGACCTGGCTGTGTGTCCAGGTGGGACAAGACACTCCTTGGAGCTTCTCTACAGGGAGGCATGGGACGGCCCTCCTCACTCCTGGCTGATGCTTCGATCATGGCTTTAACAGTATCTATCAAAACGGAAAACAGATCAGCAGGTGTGGGGGCCCATGGGGGTAGGGGGGCTGCAGAACGGCCACAGGAGGGGGTCCTGGGCGTGGGACGACTGCATTTCCCCACCAGGGAGGTGCGCGTGGGAACCCCATGCACCCACGAGCAAAACTGAGGTGTGAACCAGAGGGGCGTCGGATCAGTGTCCAGTCCTGCTTGTGATCTTGCACTAGAGCTTGGCAAGATGTCACCCCCCCCCCCCC
>NW_026011168.1:0-2940 GCF_001458135.2 Marmota marmota marmota
ATCTCTTCCTCAGGGGTGAACAATTTCAAACCTTGAGCCAACCATTTTTCCCAATCTGCCTGAGAAAATTCTAGGGATAGGCAGCTTGAAACAAACACAAAACAAATCAAAACAAGAACATATTGTTTTTTAAAATGGTCACCCATTCTCTCGCCTTCCCTTAGGGGCAAGCAATTTCACTTACCCCGAAGCTTCAGACGTTCCCCGTACGGGCCACCAAATGCCGCAGTCTGGCTGGGCACAAATCACCAGCCACTGAAGCAGGAACAAACTTTATTTTTAAACTGCAGGAAAACACTTCACACAGCTCCTGGGGAATCCTCCCGAACGCCACGAGGCTTGTCCAGGAACCCCCAGCCGGAAATATCTCTCCCGGAAATCCCTCCTCCTGCACTTCCCCAACCAATGGGAACTCTCGGGGAATCCCCGGAAATCCCCAGGAGAACTCCAAAATAGTGCGAGAACTCAAAAGTTGCGGCAGAGGCGGATAGTAATGCCTCGCCTGTCAATCAATACTGTTGGCAAAATGCCAGGGGCCATACAGACTCGGCCGTGGCTCTCAGCACTTATGATTTTTCTATCCAGAATAAAATATCTTTATACATGGTATATCTAAAATAGATTAGATAAGGACCAACAATTTTACTAATAAACAAATGCATGGACTTACTTGGACTTGCTCTGGACTTGCTTGGCAAATACTAAATCCTTGGAAATAAATATGTGATTGAAATAATTGAACTTTTAATGTTTGTTTTTAGGTTAATTGCACTCCTTATAGAAACCTACCACCAGAAGAACTAAGATTTTGTCCTCTAGTCTATGAACCAATTTGTGGATCTGATGGCAAAACCTATTCCAATGAGTGTATCTTTTGTTTTAAAGTTAAGTAAGTACTGAAATATTATATTTTTTTATATTTGAGTTAAAGTTATGTGCTAAATACCACAATTAGAGAAATAGTTCAGGGCATACAAACTATGGGAAACATATCATATTGACTGTGGAAAATCAGAACCCTGTGACTCAGAGGATTTGAAAGTCCCTGGTGTCATATCCCCATGTATTTTGATGTACACTCATTCTTAAAAGTAAAATAATTATTCTTACAACATTCCTATTGAACTTTATGAGTGAAAAAGACAAGTATCATGGTAATTCATACAGAATACTTCTGGGTAATCCCTTGAGAATGGGTACTTTTGTGGAATTAAGCTTCAGAATCAGAGAAGCCTAGAATCTCCAAATTGGAAGGAAACTTGAGATCATCTAATTCAACTTTCACCTTGTAATATATTATGTAGAGACTCTGTACAAAGACGTCACCAAGAAATCCCATAGTCCATGCTTATTTCAAGAGGCAAGGAATGCCCGCCCCCCTCCCTCAGCATATCAATCCACATCTGTTAAAATGAGCTATATTAATTTTCAACTTCAGTAACTAGGTTTGGAAATGCAAAAATTCCCCTAATGATTGTACAAAAGGGACCATATCTGAAAAAAACCTAAAGATTTGATCTGTTTTACAGTATGATATTTCAATGAAATGTATATTTTAGATATAGTAAAAAATATATTTTAAAATGAAATAGGCAAAAGCATTTCAAAGGTTAAAAAATAACCTTTGAGTAGCATCAGATCAAAAAACATGAAATGCTGAGTGATATCCAAGAGTGTTTAGAGTTAGGAACAGTATAGTGCTCCACTGTAATCTCAGAGACTCAGGATGCTGAGATAGGAGGATCCAAGTTTGAGGTCAGCCTCAGCAACTTAGAGAATAAGTCTCAAAATAAAAAATAAAAAGGTCTGGGGATATACTACAGCTCAGTGGTAAAGTGCCCCTGGGTCCAATCCCTGATACCCACCCTCCCCCCAAAAAAAAGAGTCTAGAAAAATATTGGTTCTTATAAGTATTTTCAAAATATATAGGACAAAATATATATGAAATGAAACCAAATCTAAAATTCATGACATACTGTCTTGGTTCTTTTTTAATGAAAAGTTATAATGCATCCTGAAAAAAAACCTTCTAAATGAATGTTTCCTTTAAATTAAAAAAAGTCAATTAAAATATTTTCAAGGATATAAACTAATTGTGATATCTTTTGAGTATCATCTTTATGTAATCAGCACCAGTTTTGAAAATACTGCTAAAATACAGTCATTCCTTTTAAAAACATCAGTAAGTGGGAGACTTTTCCACTTTGGGTTTTTACTGGTGAACTTTCAATGCTAATGAAATGCTAATGAGCTCAGCATTTCTTATTTCTTGCTTTTCTCTTTCTACAGGGAAACTGATGAAAGACTTAAATTTATACATTTTGGAAAATGTTGAATCCATCTTCTGATTCCAAAATACCTTTTAATGCATTTTCTTACTAAGAGATACATTTCATTTCCCAGAAATGCATCACACCTTGCCTAATCTTATCACCATATGTTGATTTCTTTGTAGAATAAAATAGGCCTAAGTGAAATAAACATGTATCTGACTCTTCTATGGGGAGTGAAGTGGAATCTTCTAGATCAGTTTTAATTTTAGGACATGTTTAGTAGACTATCTTAGGACCACATTTGCAAGGAAGAGAAAAAAAGGTCATTAAGACTAGCAATAAGGGTTTGGGGTTGTGGCTCAGTGGAAGGGCACTTGCATAGCATGTGTAAGGCACTGAATTCAATTCTCAGCACCACATAAATAAATGAAAAGCCTGTCAACAATAAAAATATTAAAAAAAAAAAAAAGACTAGCAATAAGAGCTGGGCTGGGGGGAGGGGAGGGGCGCATGTCTGTAATCCCAGCAGTTCAGGAAACTCAGGCAGGAGGATCACAAGTTCAAAGCCAGCCTCAGCAAAATCGAGGTGTTAAGCAACTCAGTGAGATCCTGTCTCTAAATAAAATACAAAATAGGGCTGGATGTATCCCAGTGGTCGAGTGCCCCT
>NW_026011169.1:0-2940 GCF_001458135.2 Marmota marmota marmota
TTCACATATAAAGAACCTGGTACACAATCAGGTTAAATAATTACAAAAAAAAAAAAACAAAAAAACATGCTTCCCAGTGGTGGAGCTGTGATTTGATGCGGGCAATTGGAGTTTAGACTCTGTACTTAAGCACTATCCTTGACTTAACTGACATCCTACTATGTAAAAATGAGACATTCTCTGGTTAAATTGAATTCACATTTTTTACTGAGGAAAAACTACATCTTTATCACATCCAATCTGATAATAAAAGTATCTTCCATATGCCCATTATGTTATCACCATGTTTTAACTAAAGTGCTTATATTAATGATTCTTGAGATATTTTATCTATATTTTATAATGCAACTGAAATAATTCAAGTGTTTATTCCTTGTCTGCAAAGACACTGTAAAAGTATACTGGGTCTGAAGTGTATGGTCAGAAATAACATATAAAAAAAAATTAATTCAATTATTAAAGAGTCTATATTTTTAATGATACAAAACTCAGAAATAGTAAAATTGATTAAATCTTTATCCTTGTATGTACTCATTTTAGCATGAAAGATATGATGATTTTATAGAAAGGGTTCCAAAGCAACAAAAGATTCACTCATGTGATCAGTAAATTTTACAAGTATAAACAATTTACTGATAGTTTAATAAATTATTGTTTTCATTACCTGTCTACCTAATTTGGCAAACTGGACACATGATAGGAGCTTATAATGATTGTTGCTATGTGTTTGTTGTGACCAAAAGTTCAATTCTTAACTTTGTAACAAACAGATTAGGTTAGTTAGGTAATGAAGTATTAGTAATTATAGCAATTGCCAAAAATATGGCATCTATACATGTAAATAAATATAATGAAAAATATTAGCCAGGTGTAGTGACACATACTTATAATCCCCCTGGCTCAGGAGGCAGAGGCAAGGGGATCACAGGTTCAAAGCCAGCCTCAGCAACTTAGTGAGGCCCTAACCAACTTAGAAAGAACCTGTCTCTAACTACAAATATAAAAAGGGCTGGGGCATGGCTCAGTGGTTGAGTGCTCCTGAGTTCAATCACCAGTATCAGGGAAAAAACAGAAGAGAAGAAAAGAAAAGGAAAAATATTATTTCTCAGCAACCAAAACACAGTTTTTTAAAAAGTATAGTTATGAATGCCAGAATTATTACAAAAAGCAGGAAAAATATGAGTACTAAAATAAGTGCAGTAAAAGAGATTATCAGATAAAGATGTTTAGAAGTGAATATGGAAAATTTTTTTCTGCTACCAAACAGTGGAGTTTAAAAAGTAAACATGTCATTTTACTTTTTTACCTCAAGCACAGCTCCTTTGATAAAGGAAAGACATCATAATCAAGTGATCAAGAGACAAATAGTGTCATGGTTCCAAGGAGAAAAAAACTCCTCAAAATATATCCCACTCTTAAAATCATGTGATTGACTTTATGGATTTATTGCTTAATTAAAATATATGGAGTATAGTTCGAAATCTGGTATCACTATACCGTCTGATCTTTTGGCTTCTGGTAAGTATTCTCCATTGTTTTCTGCAAAAAAATTCAGGACAGAAAAAAAAACCGATCCTACATAGCACAGGACTCAGTCTAGCATGAAATATACATATTTGTGTGTGTATACACCTACATATTACATGTAAGGAAGTAATATATCAGTAATTAGTATGTGTTAGGGAATAATATATTATACATAATAACATATATTACTAAAAGAAGTGTGTGATGAACACAAAATTCAAAACCATGATTATGCAGCTGGGGCTGTAGCTCAGTGGTAGAGCATTTGCCTACCATGTGTAAGGCACTGGGTTCAAACCTTAGCCCCATATAAAAATAGATAAATCAAATGAAGGTATTGTGTTCACCTACAACCAAAAAATAATGATAAAAAAAAGAACCATGATTACTCTGAGTTAGAAAGAAAGAAGGAAAGAACATAAAAGCATATAGGTGGCTCTAAGCTACTAGTAACTTTCTAGTCATTGAACTGATGGTGGGCTCAAAAGATTTCATGCTATTTAATATATTGAAAAGTAATAATAATGATATGAATCATAAAATTGGAATTATTCTATAAATTTGCTAAAAATCAAATATTTTCTGTCCTGTTCACACAACACCTGAAAACCTAATTTCTCAATTTAACTGATACTGTTGATCACACCAAAATTCAATTAGATGAGTTAATTTTACATGTATGGTTTTTATCACATTTTCAAATTTATGTAAGTTTAATATGAGAAATTAAATTTTTTATCAAATTAATTTTTTTTGAAAAATCTCTTTTAAAAAGGAAAAGATAAAACTAAATGTCTTAAGGGAACTATTCATGAAGTTGTTACTTGGATATGCCTCTGACCTCAGTCATAGATTTTTTTAATCATCTCTGTGAGGCATCAATCCCCAAGGTTTAAACCATATTAATATAGGTAGCCTATATAATTATACAAAAATACTTCCCTGCTGGTATTAATGATTCTTGAAATACACAGCAACCAACATAGTACTCCTCTTGTCTAATTAGGCATTAATCTTCCCATAAATATGAATACCAAAAATATACACAGAAGACTTCAAATAGGCATAAAAAAATACATCTAGCTAAAACTAATTCATCAACTCCTGTACCATTGCCACATCTAGTTTTTTTCCCAAAATTAAAATTAAATAATTTCCATTAACATTTAAATGTAAGTAGGATTGTGTATCAAAATTTTAAAGATCATGATTAATCCAATTTTTCAGGGCTTCAGTAACCTACGCTTCAATTTTATTTTCTGAATTATTAATGCAATGAAGGATCATCATAATGAGAAGAGAGTGGATTTGGACTACATGAGAACCTGACTATAAAATGTTCCCTCATGATATTCTAATCTTTTGGCTTCTGGTAAGTATTCTCCAATGTTTTCTACCAAAAAAAAAAAAAAT
>NW_026011170.1:0-2940 GCF_001458135.2 Marmota marmota marmota
GGGTTTCCACACTAGTGCTTTTCTATCGTCTTACAATCCGTGCCTTTCTTTCAGGGTGCTGTCAACTTGTTTGTCGTTATATACACCCACAGTTCAGCCTCAGTTATCCCCCTTCGTCCACCATCGCCACGATACAGGATGCGAGGCAAAGCACTGCACTTGAGTGATCCTTGACATGGACCTCAAGGAGAGCATGTCCTATTGCATGCGGGTTAGACGCGTCCACTCCCCGCCCCACGAAAAAAGGCGTCGGCTGATATGGTCTCGGATCTGGGGAAGGGCCCTCCTTAAGACTGAGCCATACTATGCAGCCACTTCTGCACAGTGGGATAGGACCTCTACTCTCGCCTGTATTGTTTTAAGAAAACAGAAAGGGGGAACTGTGGTGAGCCGCTTCTGCCGTTTATGCAAATTATGGTCACCATTACACGATGGCGCTGGCTCCGCTGTGGTCTGTGACAAACAACTCCTTGTTTGGGAGAGTTGGCACATGATTTTTCATCACTCTATGAGAAAGCTCCACGTGGCTGCTTTGCATTGGGGCTTGAGATGCTTTATTAAGGCTGGGAGGGGCATCCGAGGGAGGAAGAAGAACTATCAGGGGCCTGAATAAAAGTTGTTGAAAGAAGATTCTTGGGTTGCGTCTTTCTTGCGGGCAAGAAGTCGCGTGCAACGGCGCAACATAAATCAAAATAAATTTCAAAAAAAATATTAGAGGCATGAATAATATGTTTTAAAGCCAGTTACATTTGTAGAGAATGCAACAACAAGTGTGATGGCAGACAAACCTAACTATAGCTGACTGAACAATATGGTTGAAACTGTGTGGGTCATTGATATGAGCACTTATTTCTTTTGGAGGTTTGAGATAATTTGAAAAAAGTTTCAGACACACCACATAATCTAGAAGTATTGAAAAAAACTAAGAAAAGTTATGTCAAGAATACATAAAACATATGTAGTTTGTAGATAATGGTCTGTTTTATCATTTATTATAATAAGATATATACAAATCTACTATAAAAAGTTAAAATTTATCAAATTTATGCACATAAACAGACTATATCTGGTATAAAAGTTAAGAGAAAAGTAAAAAAAAAACATTAAGATGTTGGATAACTGTACTACTGTAATAATTCATAGCCACGTCTGTTGCTACCAGGGAGCTTATTCACAATGATAAAAGGCTCAATTAATTAAGGTAACATACAACCCTGCATGATTGTGCATCTAATAACAGCTTCAAAATACATGAGGCAAAACTGATAGAACTTACAAGAGAAATCACAAGTATCATCTGAGATTTCAATATCTCTTATTCAATAAGTGATAGAACAAGTAGGCAGAAAATCAGCAATACAGCATTCTTGAACACCATTCTTCTTAACAAAATAGAACATGTTTTAAGACCATGCAATAAATCTTCCTAAATGGATTAAATAAAAATGATTTAAGCTATGAAAAAAATATACGTATATGGTTGTGTCCTAGAGTATGCTGTTTTTAAGTCCTTTGGGTATAAAACATGGAGTGGGGTAGCTGGTTCAAATGGTGGTTCCATTCCCAGTTTTCCAAGGATTCTCCATATTGCTTTCCATTATTGGCTATACCAATTTGCTTTCCCACCAGCAATGTCATTCTGACTGAAGTGAGATGAAATCTTTGACTAATTTTTAAAATTATTTTTTATTAGTTTTAATTACTTATACATGACGATAGAATGCACTTATATACTTTGATATATCATACTTAGATGGATATAATTTCTCATTTTTCTGAGTGTACATATTGTAGAATCATATTGGTCATACAGTCACATATATACATAAAGTAATAATGTCTGTTCTTTTGAGTAATTTTGATTTGTATTTCTCTAATTGTTAGAGATGTTGAACATTTTTTCATATATTTGTTGATTTATTGTATATCATTGTCTTTTGAGAAGTGTCTCTTCAGTTCCTTGGCCCATTTATTGATTGGGTTATTTGTTTTTTGGTGTTAAAATTTTTAGAGTTCTTTATATATCCTAGAGATTAGTGCTGTATCTGATGTGTGTGGGGTAAAAATTTGCTCCCAAGATGTAGGCTCTTTATTCACCTCATAGATTGTTTCTTTTACTTAGAAGAAGTTTTTGGGTTTGAAGCCATCCCATTTATTGATTCTTGATTTTAATTCTTGCACTATAGGAGGCTTATTAAGGAAGTCGGGGCCTAGTCTGACATGATGGAGATTTAGGCCTACTTTTTCTTCTAATAGACATAGTTTCTCTGGTTTAATTCCTAGGTGTTTGCTCCACTTTGAGTTGAGTTTTGTGCATGATGAGAGATAGGGGTTTAATTTCATTTTGTTGCATATGTATTTCCAGTTTTCCCAGCACCATTTGTTGAAGAGGTTATCTTTTCTCCAATGTATGTTTTTGAAGACTTTGTCTAATAGAAGATAACAGTGATTATGTGGATTTGTCTCTGTGTCCTCTATTCTGTACCATTGATCTACAAGTCTATTTTGGTGTGAATACCATGTTGTTTTGTTACTATTGCTTGTAGTATAGTTTAAGGTCTGGTATAGTGATGACACCTGCTTCACTCTTCCTGCTAAGGATTGCTTTAGCTATTCTGGGTCTGTTATTTTTACAGATGAATTTCATGACTGCTTTTTCTATTTCTATGAGGAATGTCATTGGGATTTTGATTGGAATTGCATTAAATATGTATAATGCTTTTGGTAGGATGGTCATTTTGACAATATTTGGTAGTATGATCATATTTGACAATAATTCTGCCTATCCAAGAACAAGGCAGATCTTTCCATCTTATACGGTCTTTTTTTTTTTTAATTTTTTATTGTGGGTTGTTCAAAACGTTACAAATTTCTTGGCATATCATATTTGACACTTTGATTCAAGTGGGTTATGAACTCCCACCTTCACCCCAAACACAG
>NW_026011171.1:0-2940 GCF_001458135.2 Marmota marmota marmota
ATACATTCCACACAGCTTATCTTAATTAACATAAACTAGATACAGCAGTCAACCAATAAGGAATCTCCACACTTAATGGCTCGCTGGCATTACTTCACAAACCACTCCCTCTGGCAAAATGCCAGGCGCCATCTTGACTTGTTTACAGACCCTAACACATCCCCAGACCTTTTTTGTATTTTATTTAGAGACAGGGTCTCACTGAGTTGCTTAGTGCCTTGTTTTTTGCTGAGGCTGGCTTTGAACTCATGATCCTCCTGCTTCAACCTCCTAAATTGCTGGGATTATAGGTGTGCACTATCACGCCCAGCTTTCTCACTTTCTTAATATTTCTCACACATTTTCTCCAAACCCTAAAACAATCAAACTTTATTATTCTTGAGCTCCCATGAATCACATTTGTGTGTGTGTGTGTGTGTGTGTGTGTGTGTATGTGTGGTGCTGGGGATTGAACCAATTGCCTTGTACATGTGAGGCAAGTGCTCTACCAACTGAGCTATATCCCCAGCCAATGAATCACATTATTAATTTTCCATATTTTACCCAAATCAAGCAAATTAACTCTCTTTTAATTCAATCCCTTTTGTCCATATTTGTCCAGGACTTTCATACTCAACCAAATACCCATAAGCAGGTCTTTCTAAACTAAACAGTATTTACTATATATGAGGACATCAGTTCAAAGATGGTTTCCAATTTCTAATGGTGCCATTCTGTTTACACTTCCTAACATTTTTAAATATTTCTAAACTACAAGTATTTTATATATAATGCCAATTACATTTTTATAAGAATGCTGAAGAAAAGGTAGTTATAACATTTTATCTGAAAAATGCACAGACACTCCATATTTATTTCTAGAGCCTTCTGATGCTTGTTGCATTGGAGCTAAAGCCCAAGCACTATTCTTTGCCAAGTCTTTTGTCAGGAGGGCTGTGTCAATTAGATGCAGTTATAGAAGATTTGGACGGGCAGGAGAGAGGCAGGAGACAGTTTTCCTCCAATACTAATGGGCTTTAGCAGGTGACTTCTATGAGACAAGAAGTTTCCCTATTTCTCTGTCAGCTTCTGGTTTGGGGGCTATAGTGAAGAGGTTTTCTGACATCTGGATCTCTTTACCAACTTCCTAATCTTTCCTGCATCTTCTCTGAGCATTCCATAAAAGCTCAGTGACTTTCCAGTCCTTCTAGCAAGTTTATAAGCATTTAGCTCCTTCATTTTGGTTGGCATCGCATTGTATTTCAAATGCTTCCCAGCAAACCATCAGAAAAACTCAGGAGCTTAAAACAATAATGAAGTATTATCCTGGATATGAAACTTGTCAGCAGTTGGCTGACATGGTCTGGATTTGACAGTGAGTGTGGTTCTACTTCATGCTGTTGGTCCAACTAAGCTTGGCTTGGACATACAGACTCCATGTTTGTTCTATCTTATGCCTATGTATAAGAAACAGAAGCTACCAAGCTGAAAGGGAAATCTCATGACACTGGCAGAGGTACAGCGGGTAGCCAGAAATAGACAAAGATTCTTAAATTCTTTGTTCAGAGTGGGATATTGTTACTTTTGTCTACATATCATTAGCTAATGTAACTCATGTGGTCAAGTTCAAAGACAAAGGCTGGTGAACGCTTTGTGGAGGAGTTATGCGAATGGTGTTAATCACGAGTGTTCAAATTATTGAAAAAGATCGATGAGACTACAGAATAATATTCATCCAAAGCTTCAATAATAGTGAAAGGTAAGGTGAAGCAGAAGAAAGACGAATAGGCAAACCTTAGTGAGGGTCAAGTTACAGAGTAAGCTTGGTCATTGGATCATAAGCCAAGCTATATGGAAGATACCTTGATTCCCAAGAAGTCATAGTCTTATACAAAGAAGAACCTTTTATAATCCATTGGTCATTCAGCTAAAACCAGTCAGTTTACCAAGCTCAATTAGAAAAATTAATAATACAGTCATTAAAACAATAATCAGGTGCAAATTACCCAAAGGTATATTTTCTATACATAATATTGACACATTTGTACAGGCTTCCCTTTTGTACATGTTGGACTCTATTCCAGGACCACATTAACATTTGTGTGTTCTTTCCAGGTTTGATTAAGGATCAGTACCATGGTTACTCTTTCAGTATTATATTTCTTCAAGGATGTTTTAATGGCAATAATAAAATTTTTTCTTTATAAAAAGCTTTTTTATAGTCCTTAAATCTCTAAACAGAATGAAGCCTAATAGAATGATACTTAGAGATAGACAGGACTCTAAATATCCTGCAGTTTGTACTGTGTGGCTGGTTACTTATTGCATATTTGAATTAGGCAAGCCTAAGATGCAGATAGGGTTTGTTTGGATTAGACTGCCTGACTCTCTGCTCTTCACCTATACCCACTTAAATATTTCTCTACATCTGGAGCTATCACTTCTCTTAACGTAGAAGATTTTTTAAAAGAAATGGCCACAAAGCCTCTTCCATCAATATGTTGTTCTCTCTTTCTTGACCTTTTGAATTTGGACTGGACTTCTGACTTGCTCCAGATACCATAAGGCGGAAAAAAGTGGTGTAAGTTCTAAGGCTGGGTGTCAAGAGACTTTTTGTTTCTTTCTGTCTAGAAATTCCAAGCTATCACCTACAACAAGTTTGGGTTAGCCTTTGGGATGATGAGAGACACATGGTCTAACCTGAATCCACATAAGCCAGAGGCAGAGATGCTTAGCAGATTGGCTATAGATGTTGACTCAAGAGTGAACCAGTGAAGTCAGTAGAACAGCCTCTGTTGATCCACAGAATTAGGTAAATAATTAGTAGTTGTTTTAAGCCACTAATGTTGGGATGTACCTAACCCTGATTTCATACAGTAGTTCCCCTTTATCCATGGGGGCTATGTTCCATATGCTCTAAGACCCAAGTAGATGCCCCGAACCTTTAATAGTAGCAACCCT
>NW_026011172.1:0-5802 GCF_001458135.2 Marmota marmota marmota
AACAACCAACAATAAAAAAATAAAAAAAAAGAATTAAAATCCAGAATCCATAAATGGAATGGATTCAAACTAAAAAGTTTCTTCTCAGCAAAAGAAACAATCTGTGAAGTGAACAGAGAGCCTACATCTTGGGTGCAAATCTTTAACCCTCACATACCAGAGAGAGCAATAATCTCTAGGGTATATAAAGAACTCAAAAAGATAAGCATCAAAAAAATAAAAATGATTTAAAAAATAACCCAATCAAATAAATGGGCCAAGGACCTGAATAGACACTTCTCAGAATATGATATATAATCATTCAACAAATATATGAAAAACTGTTCATCATCTCTAGCAATTAGAGAAATGCAAATCGAAACTAAGATTTCATCTCACTCCAATCTGAATGAGAGCTACTATGAAGAAAAACAACAATAAGTGTTGGCGAGGATGTTGGGAAAAACGTACACTCATACACTGCTGGTGTGACTGCAAATTTGTGCAGCCAATATGGAAAGTGTTATGTAGATTTCTTGGAAAATTGGGAATGGAAACCATGATTTGACCCAACTATCCCTTCTCCTCGGTCTATACCCAAAAGACTTAAAAACAGCATATTACAGGGACACAGCCACATCAATGCTTATAGCAGCACAATTCACAATAGCTAAACTGTGGAACCAACCTACATGCCATTAAATAGATGAATGGATAAAAATGTGGCATATATACACAGTGGAATATTGCTCAGCAATAAAACAGAATAAAATCATGGCATTTCCAGGTAAATGAATGGAGTTAGAGAAAATAATGCTAAGTGAATTAGCCAATCCCAGAAAACCAAGTGTCAAATAAGTGTTTTCCCTGATTCATAGTAGGGTATGGAGGAGGAGCATGGGAGGAATATATGAACTCTGGATAGGGTAGAGGGGTGGGAAGAGAAGGGCAGGGGCATGGGGTTAGAAATGATGATGGAATGTTATGGACATTATTATTCAAAGTACATGTTTAAAGACATGAATTGGTGTGAATATACTTTGTATACAACCAGAGATATGAAAAGTTGGGCTGCATATGTGTAATAAGAATTATAATGCATTCCACTGTCTTATATGAATAAAAAATTAATTAAAAATGTGATTGTAAGAAAACATATGTATGAAACCCTTTTTATATATGAAACCCAGTTTTTATACTTCAATAACTACTTTTTTCTTAGAAAAAAAATGATCACAGAAAGTATATTAGTATTAAGGACAGCACTTGACAAATAGCAGTCCTGTAATTCTAGAACATTTTAGACTTTTCAAACATACAAAGTAATTAGTCATATTGAAATGTTGAATGTAATATCTATCAAATGGGGATAAATTCAGAAACATATATTTATAAACAAATATTATGAATTGCATAGGATATTCTTCTATAAAATGGCATAGTACACAGTAAAATATATTGTCTATGAAAAGGGCAATGACATGCCAGAAGATGAATTGTATCAAGGGCACCTTGGGTTTAATACAAGAATCAGTGAATTAGTTCCCAGAGCAAAAATCTAGCTAATAGCCTTATTTTTCAATAGAGTGTCTGTTTTTGTTTTTCAGTTCTGGGATTGTACCCCAGGCTTCATTAACGCTAAGTGAGCACTCTATCACTGAGGAATCTACTACTATCCCCTGGCTTTATTAGAGAATCAAAGTCAACATCAGCCAGGCATGTTTTTGTCTTCTATCCTGATAAGTTTCTTTTCTCCTTTTAGGACTCAGATCCTTTATGATGTCTTGCTTAATTATGTCTTTCTTTGCTGACATAGGACAGTGTTTTATTTTTGTTTTTTATTCCATTACAGTTTAATAAAGACTGAATAAAAATAAAATATTTAAGATTTATATTTAAAATTAAAGAGTTTCATTTCCCCTTATTCAAAAGTATCACTATTATCCTTTGTGCATATATGATTACATGACCTCTGTAACTCTCTCTCTACATCATGTACAACAAGAAGAATGGGAAGTTATACTCAATTTCTGCATGATGTGTCAAATGCATTCTACTGTCATGTATAAATGATTAGAATAAAATAAGTACCACAGATAATATAATAGGATAATGAGGTCCTATGAAGATTTTTTGCCCACTTTTAGAAACCTGAGTTGCTTTGTGAAGATTTTTTAATTGTCAATGGACCTTTAATTATTTATTAATACACATTGCTGAGAATCGAACCCAGTGCCTCCCACAGGCTAGGCAAATGCTCTGCCACTGAACCACAACCCCAGCCAAATTTTGTGAGTATTTTTAAGTACATATAATTTTTATTTGTTCAATTGTGTTATACATGACACTAGATTGTATTTTGACATGTTTATGTAAACTCAGAGTACAATTTATACTAATTGGGATCCTAACTAATGTTTGTACGTAATTTAAGTGAAATAAGCCCATCCCCCCCAAAAAAAAAAACAAAACCCAAATGTTCTGTCTGATATGTGGATGCTAACATACAATAATGGGAGGGGGTAAACTAGGAGTAAGATTAGAAAGGGGGAATGAAGAAAATGGAGCAGGAACAATAGAATGATTTTGATATCACTTTCCTATGTACATAGTCTGGTGTTTCTTTGTTTGGTCCTTTCTTAGTACTTTAGTAATTTTTCTCCTGATTTTTTACAACTTCTTCTGTAAATTATTCATTTACACTTTTCACAATTTACTCATGTGTTGGAGAAAATAAATTTACCAGACAAATTTGTCATCAATCTTTATTTACATGATCTAACAATTGAATGTGCTAGTGTGGATAAAAGTTGTCAAAGCGTGGCCTGAGCGGCCAAGGGCAGGAAATGGTGAGAGCATGAAAGGCAGTTACAAGAGAGAAAGATAACAATTCCATCTAAAAAAAATATGGAGATTGATGAGGAGTAAGCACAGGGGACATTAAAGACAAGGGAAAGAGGTAAATATACAGAGTAAGGCATGATTTGTATGAAGAAAAATTTGTAGTTAACTTTAAAATACTTGGTCTAGGGCTGAGGTTGTAGCACAGTGGTACAGCACTGGTCTAGCATGTGTGAGGCACTGGGTTCAATTTTTGGCACCACATATAAATTAATAAATAAATAAAAGTCCATCAGCACCTAAAAAAATTAAAATACTCGGACTACCATATTGTACACAGCTCATACTCATATTTGCACTGTAGCTAGAACACTACAAATTCCATGGTCAGGAGCAATGTGAGGTACATAAGCATAAATGTACCATTAGAAGGCAATGGTACAAATAAACAAGACATCAATCTGAACTTAGGAAATGGTTCCACATACAAGATACAAAGTTTTCAGTGCCTAGGATAAAACGGAGTTTTTAAATGTGTTAAAAGTATACAGACTGCAAACATTTCAAATGTTTTCATACACATCTTTCCAGATAACTCGTATTACAAATTTACCTGATTTAAGTATCTTTGCATCCTTCATCCATACTGATTGATTTGGAGGAGTATCATTTTTCAAGGAAGGCCTAAATGAGTTTGAAAAAAAATATATTAAATAAATGTTGTATATTTCAAACAAAAGATAGGTAATATGGGAAGCTTAATTTTACAGTACAGAATGCTCCACAGTCTCAATTTGTGCATGTTTTGGGCAGCTCCTACTGTAGCCCAACAACTATTTCCAGGTACTCAAAGCCAATGTTCAAGACAATTTACCTCTGCTTCTGAAAATGGTTCTGTAACACTTCCTGGTAGGCACACAGGAGGGTATTTCACAGTAGAGACTCCAGTCTTCTTGGACTAGAATTGAGAACAAATAAGCAGATCTGTACTTGCTAGCCAGAAAACCCAGAAGACTGATTAATTCTAAAAATAGAAGTTGTAGAAATACACATCCACATTTTAATTACATCAGCAAGGAAAAACCATTTATGTCATTATTTACATTTTAATCTATTCAGAGTCTTTTCATTGTTTCAAAGTATTTTTTTTTTGTACTTGTTTTCTCATCTCTCATTTCTAATTGCATCTATTCCCTTATTCATTTTCACCCTCATTTTCCTTCTGCAGATTTTACCTTCCATCACTTTTTCCTTAATTTTTTTTAAATTTTTAATTTTTCTCTCTTGGAATATTAATTTTGAAATCAAGGATACCATTTTTTGTGCCTTCTGCATTATTACCACTCTCTCCACATTGGTTAGATACTTTAGAGACATCATTTGAAACATATTTTCTTACATATTAACATGTGCTTTGCTTCTTAGTTGTTTCTCTTTCTGGTGACATTCTCTTAGAAATAGTTTTGAAGGAATAATCCTAGAACATTTCTCACATCAAGTCAGAGCTTTGAAAGTATGACTTAACTATATCTCAGGACATATTAAAAATAGAAATCTCAATAAAGTGACCCACATTGAATATCAGATGAAAAATCAATCCAAATACATGCCCCAAACAGTATATTAGCACAAGTAACATAAGGGAGCAATGCACTAAGAAACCAACAAGTGTTCCTATTTCCACAACAACTCAATTCACATATCAAGTTTGTCAAATATGCTGAAAAAAGAATTCAGAAAATTGACTGGAAAAAAATTAAGGAACTAAGAACACTAAGAAATAAATTATTAATGACAATGTAGATTTTGAATGAAAATTCTATTACTTCAGTAGAAAAGGTAGCTTTATATAGATGAATTTTTTAACAATTTTATCTTATTCCTTCCGGGTGTTTGTGTGTGTGTGTGTTTGTGTGTGTGTGTGTGCACGTGTATGTTTGTGTGAGAGAGAGAGAGAGAGAGAGAGAGAGAGAGAGAGAGAGAATATTCTAGCTGTTCTGATAAATTCAGGAATATATATGTATATATATATACACACAAACACACATATATATCACACATACATTTGTCTTGTGTTCTCTCATATTTAGCATTTTAATGTAATTCTCTTTTTCTAGTATTGCATTATGAGGTTACAGATTCATTGGATTGTTTGATATTCTATTATTTTCATGTGTATATTTTACTTAAGTCTCTCCTAATATTATGTTCTCCCCTTGGCAAAATTCTAATATTCTCTCTACCTATTTCCAACACCATGAGTTTTCTATTTTTTACATGCTTCCGAAGAAACATTGCCTGCTACTGCTCTTCTGCATTCTCTTTTTGCACTTTATAAAATTGTAGTATTTCTAACTTCCCATCAAATTTACTTTTTCCCCAATTAATTGTATTTTACCATTGTTCAAAACTAAATGGTTTGTATAACATCTGCCCATACTACTATTTGCTTTTTTAACTAACTGAAAGCAAGTTTATCATCAGTATATTTCTTTTTTTATCTGTTCTTATTAGTTTTACATCACAGTAGAATGTATTTTCACATATTATACATACATGGAGTATAACCTCTCATTCTTCTGGTTGTACATTATGTAGACTTACATTGGACATATAATCATATATGCACAGAAGAACATAATGAATGTCTGATTCATTCTACTATCTTTCTATTCCCATTACTCCTCCCTTCACTTCATTCCCATTTTTTAATCCAAAGTACTTCTATTCTTCCTTACCCACCCACCTACCTTTATTGTGAGTTAGCATCTGCATATAAGAGAGAACATTTGGCCTTTGGTTTTGTGGATTGGCTTATTTCCCTTAGCATGATAGCCTCCTGTTCCATCCATTATCAGCAAATGCCATAATTTTACTTCTCTTATTGCTGATGAGTATTCCATTGTGTATAAATGCCACATTTTTTTATCCATGCATCTATTGAAGGGCATTTAGGTTGGTTCCACAGTCTAGCTATTGTGA
>NW_026011172.1:6819-19794 GCF_001458135.2 Marmota marmota marmota
ATATATATATAATTTTCTTTATCCATTCATCTGTTGAATGGTACCTAGGCTGCCTCCATATTCCAGGTTTCTGTTCTCGTGATTAAAATGCTCAAACTGGGCTAACTGGGCCGCACAAAATAACCACACAAGAGACACAAATACCTTATTCTTTGGGGTTGCTGGGACTGCTCCTCTGTCCTTAAGGTTCTGCAGAAAGAGAGAGAGAGCACTCGCTGATTCCTTTTATTGAGGAGAGGTTATTTAAATGAGGCAAGTGGTCAGATTTCAGGGGGCTGAGTCTATCTTCATGATGTCCACTGTCAGCAGGTTGACTGACACCTAGGTAGGCCACACCCAAGGACACAGTAAGAGAAGGGGACACACACAAGGCACTTCCATGGAAGATTCTATCCTAAACAGGGTAAGGGATTATATTACAAAGGAACAGGTGAGCATAGCTTCACCCATGGGGCTTAGCAAGACACACCCATTTCTGTGACTGAGTGCCTCAGCACCCAGCCGGGGAGTGTAACTCAGTCACCCGTAAGGTTGGCCTCCCACACCATAAATTAGTTATTGTGATATTATGAATTGAGCTTCAATAAATATTGACGTAGCTATATCACTGTAGTATGATGAGTTTAAATTTTGAGGTGTGTACTGAGGAATGAGATAACTAGATCAAATGATGGTTCCATTTCAGCTTTGCTGAGGAATACTGTTTTCCAGAGAGGTTGCACCAATTTGCAGTCCAACCAGGAATGTATGATGAGTGTACCTTTTTTCTCACATTCTTGCCAATATTTATTGTTATTTGTATTGTTGACAATTGTCATTCTGACTAGAATGAGATGAAATCTCAGTGTACATTTGAGTTTCATTAATTGCAAGAAATGTTGAATAGTTTTTATATATCTGTTGATCAATCATATTTCTTCTTATTTAAGTGCCTGTTCAGTTACTTTCACATTTATTTATTGGATTCTTTTTTTTTTATTTTTTTGAGAACTTAAGTATAATCTTGGAGACTAAATGGTCTATCTGAGATTCAGGTGGCAAAGATTTTTATCTCAATCTGCAGGCTATCTCCTCAAATTATTGTTTCCTTTGCTATGAAGAAGCATTTTTCTTTGGTTCTAATCAATTTGTTATATTTTTGGATTTTTTACTTCTTCATTTTAGGAGTCTTGTTAAGAAAGACAGTTCCTAAGCCAACATGATGTACATTTGGGCCTACATTTTCTTCTATTAAGCTCAGAGTCTCTGGTCTAATGCTCAAGTTCTTGATCCTCTTACAGGTGAGTTTTATACAGAGTGAGAGGTAGAAATTTAATTTCATTTTGCTACACATGGATTTCCAGTTTTCCTAGCACTATTAGTTGAAGAGACTATTTTTTCCACTGCATGTTTCTGGTGCTTTTCTCTTCAATAAGATAATTGTATTTATGAGGGATTGTCTCAGTGTATTTTATTCTGAACCACAGGTTTGCATGTCTGTTTTGGTGCTAACACCATACCGTTTTTGATACTATACTTCTGTAGTATAATTTAATGTCTGATATTGTGATGTCTCCAGTTTCACTTTTATGGCTAAATATTGCTTTATCTGTTCTGAGTTAATTATTTTTCTAAACAAATTTAATAACTTTTTTTTCTATTTCTATCAAGAATGTCCTTGGGATTTAAATAAGATTTACATTAAATGCATACAGTCCATTTGTTATTAGAGACATTTTACAATGTTAATTGTGACTATCCAAAAATATGTTTCCATCTTCTAAGGTCTTTTTAAATTTCTTTATTTAGTGATCTTTAGTTTTCATTGTAGATACCTTTCACTTTATTAGATTAATTCCTAAAAAAACTTTACAGAGAAGAAATATCAGGCATTCTCAAGATATTCCATGAAATTGAAAGAAAGGGGACACTCCCCAATACTTTTTATGAAGCTAGTATAACCTTTGTACCAAAACCACACAAAGATGATCAAGGGAAGAATACTACAGACCATTATCCCTGATGAACATACATGAAGAAGTTCTAAATAACATTGTCAAACTACATTCAAAAACACATCAAGAAGATACTACACCATAATCAACTGAGTTTCAATCCAGGGATGCAAGGCAGGGTAAAAATACATGAGTCAATAAATGTGATGCATTACATAAGCTGAATTAAGAACAAAAATCACATGATCATCTCAATAGATGCAAAAAGACATTCAATAAGATCCAGTATCCATTCATATTACAAAAAGTGGGAGAAGCTACAGATCAAAGAAACTTAACTCAGCATCATAAAGACCAAAGCCAACATCATACCAAATGGTGAAAAGCTAACAACAAGAAACAAAAGCTATCCACTCAGGAACAAGAAAAAAAAATGCTATCCACTCCCAGCACTCCTATTCATTATACTCCTTGAAAAATGAGTCAAAGCAATCAGGCTGGAAAAGGAAATAAAGGGATATGAATAGGAAAAGAAGAAGTCAAACTATCTCTGTTTACTGGCAATATGATCCTGCCCTCAGATTATGATCCTGTATAGAGGGTATAAAATATTCTATCAGGAGACTTCTAGAGCTTAAAAATGAATTTAGCAAAGTAGAAGGATACAAACTAAACACCTATAAATAAATAGCTTTCCTATATGTCAAAAAAAATTCAGCAGAGAAAGAAATCAGGAAGACAATCCCATTTGTAGCAATATCAAATAAAATTTAAAAAAACATACTTGTAAGTTAATCTAACAAGCAGGGTTATAGCTCTTACAGTGAAAATGCTAGAAAACTGAAAAAAAAAAACTGAAGACCTTAAAGATGAAAAATCAGCCCATGTTTGTGGATAGGCAGATTTAATATTGTCAAAATGGTCATATTAACAAAAGCAATATACATATTTAATGCAATCCTCATAAAATATCAATGATACTCTTCAAAGAGTTAGCAAAAGATTATTAAAATTTATATGTAAAAATAAGACACTCAGAATAACAAAAACAATACTAAGCAAAGAAAGTAAAGCAAGAGGTATCATTATACCCAATGTAAAATTATACTACAGAGTTGTAATAATAAAAACAGCATGGTATTGGCACCAAAATAGGCAAGAAGACCAATGGAATAGAAGGCACACAGAAAAAACCACAAACGTCCACCATATGCCATATGACAAAGATGATACAAAATATATTTTGGAACAAACACACCCTTTTAAAAAATGGTGCTGGAAAAGTGGGACAGCTGTATATAGTAAAAATGAAACGAGAACTCTGCATTTCACCCTGCACAAAACTCAAATTGAAATGGATCAAAGACCTAGAATTTAAACTTGTAATGGCTAACTGAAAACAGAAGTATCACTCAATCATAAAGATGATGACACCAAAATCCTTTACATGAGACACAGAGCACAAGAAATGAAACAAAAATCAATAAGAGTATCCTATTAAACTAAAAAGCTTCTGCACTGCTAAGTAAACAATTAATAGCATGAAGAGAGAACTAAAAATGGGATTAAATCTTGGAAATCTACTCCTCCAATAGGAGATTAATATCTACAATATATAAATAATGCAAAAATCTTAACAGCACAAAATAGAAAAATTAATAAATGAATAAAAGAACTAAACAGTACCTTCTCAAAAGGAAAAAAACCCACAAAAGCCAATATATTATGAAGAAATGTTTGACAAGAATCCAAACAGCTATAAATGCTGGTGAGGTTGTGCCAAGAAAGGGACATGTGGACACTTTTGGTTTGGCTGTGGACTATCACATTCTCAAAAGCAGTTTGTAGATTCCTCAACAAACTAGGGATGAACACACCATAATGCACAGCTATCCCACTCCTGGGTACTTTCTCCAATGACCTAAAATCTGCATATAACAGTGATTTAGCCACATAAATGTTGATAGAAGCACAATTTACAATACCACAATTATAAAATCAAACCAGATGCCCATCAATAGATGAATGGATTAAGGAACTGTGACACACACACACACACACACACACACACACACACACACTGGAGTTCTACTTAGCCTTTTAAAGGATGAAATTATGGTATTTATTGGCAAATGGATAAAAATGGAGACTATTATGTGAAGTGAAATTAGCCAGTTTCAGAAGCTCAAAGGTCATATTATTTTATTCATATGGAAATCTAGAGTAAATAAATGGAAAGAAATAGGTAAGGGAATGATTACCCAAAGGACCAATCACATACAAATTCATGGAAAAGTGCAAAAAAAAATCTAGTAGAATAGAGGAAGAAGAATGGGAGAGAGGAGGGAGGATGGGAGGGGGAAAAAGGGCATCATGAACTGAAATCACTTTCCAGGTAAGGATGAACATATTGGAATGAACTCAACTACTATGTATAGGTATAAACCTCTAATAAAAAACAATTACCCCATTGAATGCTCAAGTCATGGGTGCATATAGAGATGAATAACATAGAACCCTTATATTCAATGAACATTTACTATTATTATTCAATGAAATTTTAACAGAAAATCTCTTTAACCATGGAAACATGGTGAACATCAAGACACAAGAGGCATTTAGAGGCCCAAAAGGACACAATCAAATGAGGAACTCTCCATATTGTGTTTCAGATGAAATGCCAAAATTCAGAGCAAAGAGAGATTTTAAAATTCAAGGGAGAAGTACCAAGTTGCTTATAAATGATAGGGCATCAGTGTAACTCTAAAAGCTTGGAGCAACTGCAATAATATATTTCAAGCCCTGAAAGTGAAATATTGCCAGCCTAGATGGCTATAGGCATTGAAGATATCATTCAGATTCAAAGAAAAAATAAAGGCCTTCCAAGACAAAAATGAACTAAAACATTATGACAATCAAGCCATTGGTTCACAAAATGCTCAAAGGAAACTGCACATATGAGATTGAAATCCACAAGGAGAGCAAGGGAAAGCATGCAGTAGATAAGCAAATTGAAATTAGAAGCAAATCCTATATTAGAAATAAAATGAAATAATGCGGCAATTCTCTGATTAGAAGACATATGAAATATAAGAAATGTTGAATTAATAAAAATGATCCAACTATTCTGCAAGAAGTATGACTGACTGGTAAAAAGTTCATGAATAAAAGTGAAAGGTTAAAAAATAAAATTTCATGCAAGTGGAAGCCAAAGGAAATAAGAGTAGCTATTCTCATATTTGAAATTTTATTATTTAAGAAGTAATTGTCTGGATGTCAAAAAAATAGATATCGGTAAAGGGAACAATCCAATAAGAAGACAAATGACAGGATATATTCATGCCTGAATGACAGTATGTTGGGGACCGCAAATCACCTCAAGATGGCGCCTGGCAGTTTGCCAGGAGGAGTGGTTTGTGAGGCAACACCATGGAGCCATTAAGATGATGGGGATTCCTTATTGGCTGACTACTGTATCCAGATGATCCTAACTGAGACAAGCTGTGTGTAATCAGTAAGGTATACATACCTCTGCTGTTCCACAATAAAGCGGCTCCTGCTACCTTGGGTGCCTGCTACCTTGAGTTCCTGCTCAGTTCGCGCTGAGTTTCCCCGCAATAAAGCAGTTCCCGCTTCAACCTTCAAGTTGCTTGTCACCTCCTGGTTATTTTGCCCAGCCGGACTGTGGCAACAGTACACAAAATGTCACTTAAAAAAGAAAAAAAAAACTATTCTACCTAATGTAACAGGTCCTAAGTGGGATTGACTTTAATACAGGACTTTCACCTGTGTCTACATCATATGGACAAATATTCCCAAAGTTCCTCAAATTCGGCTCTCCCTCAAAATGAAGAGATTTAACAGATGTATACAGAATATTATATCTGACAATAGCAGATACACATTGTACTCAGGACACAAAACAAGTCATAGCAAATACAAAAAATTAAGATAATGCCCTACATCTTCTAATATCATAATGAAATTAAATTAGATATCAAAAGAAAGGAAAACTCCAGAAATTGTATAAACATGTGGAGAATGAAAAATACACTTTTGCATAATTGCCAGAGATTTAAAAACATAAAGAAACAACATGGAAACACGGCATCCCAGAATCTTTCGAATAAAAGGAAAACAGCTCTTCTTATTTCATTTTTTTTCTTTTAATTTCTTCTTGTTTTTTCCTCTCCATATCACTTTTTATTCTCAATTTAATGCCATTTTTCTTATTTATTTTCCCCTCATTTCTTCCTCTCTGTTCCATCTTACCACTTTTTCACCTTTTTTTCTGTGTTTAGTTAACTGTCACTGTTGCCTTTTTTTTTTTTTTTCATCCATGCAGTTTGTGGTTTCCCATTTCTTCTCTTTGCTTAGTGGAGTCTTAAAGATGTTTTCAAGTAAGCATTCAATTATTAGTTGAAGTATATTTTCCTTCTAGTTTGTTGCTCTTGCTGGTTATTATTCTTTCCTCTTAAAGAGATGCTGATGGGTAAAAATACCTCTTTGTCATGACCATGAGCTGAGATACAGCCTTTGCCCAGGGCCAGTGCACAGAAAAAACAGTTCTCCAAAAAGATCCACATATAACAATGAAGAAGAAATACATCCAAATGCATGCACAAACCTAAGGTTAGTAACACTGAGTATAAGGGAAAACAGGACAATAACAGCGCTCCCAAATGTTATAACCCCCCAATAACTGCACCCACATGTTTTTATTCTAATATCCACAAAAGAGGTTGGATAAAGCATGGTTCATAACTTTTAGTGATTTCCAACATAGTACAGAAATAAACTGGGAAGTTATTTTTAGTGTTCTAACAGCAAATGTCCCATACTCCAAGGTAATCCCCTTAAAAGGGAATTGAGATTCTTCTTTCTTTCTTTTTCCACATTTTTTACTGGTACATTATAGTCACATATACATATTCATATAATGCACACAATTTACTAATATAATTTGCCCAATATCACTCCCCAGGAATTTCCCCCTTCATCCTCACCCTCCGTTCCTTTTCCTTGAGTAATCTCCCTTTGATTTTTATGACATCAGCCTCCACTTTTCTTTTCCTTTTTCTCTCTAGCTACTGCATGTGAGTAAAAAAAATGCCCCTCAGCCTTCTAAGATGGAATTGTTTTGCTAATATAATGGTCTCCATTGCATCCATTTTACTGTAAATGACAAAATTTCAGTTTTCTTGATGACAGAATAAAACTACATTGTGTGTAAATCCATCATACTTACTTTAACATTTCATCCATTGGCAGAAACCTAGGCTGCTACTATGGTGTAACTATAATGAACTGTGCTGATATAAATATGGGTATCAATGTATTATCATAATATGATAACTTTTTTAAATTTAGGAGAAATACCAAGGAGTGGTATAGCTGTATATTGGTGATTGTAAGCCTAATCTTTGGAAGAGCCTCCATACTGATTTCCATAATTGTTGTACTGATTTATAATCCCATCAAAAGTATAAAGAGTTCCATTTCCTCCACATTCTCTCCAGCATTGATTATTATTTTTATTCCTGGTAGATGCCATTCTTTTTTTTTTACAGAGAGAGAGAGAGAGAGAGAGAGAGAGAGAGAGAGAATTTTAACATTTATTTTTAGTTTTCGGTGGGCACAACATCTTTGTTTGTATGTGGTGCTGAGGATTGAACCTGGGCCGCACGCATGCCAGGCGAGCATGCTACCGCTTGAGCCACATCCGTAGCCATGATAGATGCCATTCTGACTGGTATATAATAAAATTTCAGTGTTTTGACTTGCATTTCCCTAATTGCTAATGATGTACATTTTTTTCAAATATTTGTTGGCCATTTTATTTCTTCTCTTGAGAAGTGTCTGTTCATTTGCCAATTTATGAATTTAGTTATTATATTTTTTGGTGTAAAACTTTTTGAGTTCTCTATTCTAGATATTAATCCTCTGTCAGAAGTATAGCTATCCAAGATTTTCTCCCATTTTGTAGTTTCTCTCTTCACATTCCCTTGGTTTCCTTTTCTGTGCAGAAGCCTTTGAATTGGATGCCATCCCATTGAGAAACTCTTGGCATCATTTCCTGAGCTTTAGCGGTCTTAGTGAAAAAACAGTTGCCTGTGCCTTTTTGTTGGAGTGTTGGCCCAATGTTTTCTTCTAGGAGTTTCATAGGTTGTTTTCTAACTCCTAGGTCTTTGATCAACTTGATTTTTGTGCAAGGTAAGAGATAAAGATTTAATTTTATTCTTCAACATTTGGATTACTAATCTTCCTAGCACCATTTGTGAAAAAGGCTTTCTTTTCTCCAGTTTATGTTTTTTGGCACCTTTGGCAACAAACAAATGACAGTAGACCATTCCATAGATCTAGGTGTCTATTTTATGCCTCTATCATGCAGCTTTGTTACTATAGCTCTGTAGTATAATTTGAAATCAGGTTTTATAATACCTCCAGCATCACTGTTTTGCTTAGAATTACTTTGGCTCTTCTGGGTTTATTATTCATCCAAATCAATTTTAGAACTATTGTTTCCTAGTTCTGTGAACAATGTCACTGGAATTTTGATGGGGATTACATTGAATCTGTATATTTCTTTTGGTAGTATGGACATTTTAATAATATCAATTATACTTATTCATACATATGGAAGGTCTCTCTACCTTTTGAGGTCTTCTTCAATTACTTGATTCAATGTGTCCCACAGTTTTGCGGTGGTCATTCACTTCCTTGGTTAGAAATATCCCTAGGGGTCTGTGGCTGTGGCTCAGTGGTAGAGCACTTGCCTAGCACATGTGAGGCATGGGTTTGATTCTCAGCACCAGTATAAATAAATAAATAAATAAAATTAAAATTCATTAACTACTAAAAATATTTAAATAAACAAATTCCTAGGTATTTTTTAAAGATATTGTTAAAAAAATGTTTTTCTAATTGCTTTCTCAGCAGATTCATTGTTAGTATATGGGAAACATTGATTTTTTAACGTGTATTTTGGAACCTGCTGCTTTATCAAACTTGTTCATTATCTCTAGCAATTTTTCATGGAATTTCTTCGATCTTCTAGGTCAAGGACCATGTCTTCTACAAACAATGATATTTTGACTTCTTCCTTTCCTATTTATTTGTTCTCTTACCTAATTGCTCAGGCAGCTGTATTCCTTAAATGAGTCAGTTTCCTACTTTGAAAGAAAACACTGAAGACAAATCACAATGAAATCCTTGACCAAGACATTACAGGCTGGTAATACTAAAATAAAATTTTCAGCCAGAAGAAATGACTGAATGACATTAATGCATTCAGTGGCCCTTGCTGTTAAGTTTGTTCCTAATTTCAACCAGTTGTTAATTAGCTGATAACTTAAGGACATTATCCAAATGGAAGCATAACCAATCAAAGTATTTTCACCTCAATACCAAGAATAAAATTGATCTGGCGGCACCATGAATTCTGAAATTATTTGTAGATTCACAACCAGTTTGAATGCTTTTAGGCTTATGAAATAATTAATGATCTTTTCATTCTAGCATTCATTTGAAAGGAAATTTTATTTAGCATATTTATTATTAAAGCAAGGAAAATATAGGAAGTAAGGAACTTAAATTTAAATGTTTACATACCTTTGGCTTCTGGATTTGGGTACAATCAAGAATTTCTCTCCTTTCCTCTGGAGTCACATGTATATATGGTTCTGCTGACAAATGTATATATACACTTAAATGACTTAGAAGAGTTATAAAGAGGGATTGTCTAGCAAAATAAAAATAAATATCTCTAACAATAATCTATTTATATTCTCCCAAATATGCATTTAAAGTAATGTCAACTTTTAGATGACTATTTATCTTATAATTTGTATTCTGATTGTGAGGGTTTGGGTGAGGCCCTGGGATTGAACCCAAAGCTTGGCAAACATTCTGTAACTGACTTTCATCCCTAGGTCTTTTATATTATTTGGAGACACCATCTCTGGAAAATGCTCAGGCTGGCTTGAAATGTTCCATCCTCCTGCCTCAGCCCTCCACATAGCTGGGATTATAGATACACTTCACTATGCCTAGCTAATATTGACTCCTCTAGGAAATATCTATACTAATCCAAAATTTCAGAAACCTCCTGAGCTAGATGTCACCAGGTTCAATGCACACAAGGATCTCAAAGATTCACCACTCAAGATAAATGGAAAGTCCTCAGAAACAAAATTTATATTTCCACAGAAACATGACAATTCATTCTGTTCGCTATGTTCTACCTTAGAATAAGTAACTTTCAAACAACCCCTCTTTCACTACTGGTGATTTCTAAAATGACTGATATTATTACACTTTTGCAATAATGCCCTGTACCTTATCTATGAAATGTTTGTTTCTTTTATTCTAACAAATATCTTTTCTGAATTTGGGACTCATTGTCCTATATGAAGTCTTCCTTAACTCTCATTAATGACATAGGCTGGTGTTTTGTTTCTCTTTATTTTATATCTATTATACTTAATTTAGCTATTCTAAAAAACAAAATATTTCAGATTTAAATTTAAGATTCAAAGATTTCATTTCAACTTAATCAAAACTACCATGGATAATATTATAGGATAGTGCTCTAACTTGGTGCCCTATGAAGATACTTTGCCCATGTCTGTAATCCTGAGTTGCTATGAGATACTTTTCTTATAAATAGATATACATTTTTATTTGTTGCTTTTAGTTATTCTCATATTTTATCTAAGCAGAATAAGCTAATCCCAAAAACCCAAAAGTCAAATGTTCTCTCTCATATGTGGATGTTAACACATAACAAGGGATTGGGGTAAGCTAGAAGTTCGGTAGATTAGAAAAGAGGGATCAGGAATAGTAGAATTAATCTACATCACGTTCTTGTGTATATAGGCTGGTGTTACTTCCTTGGTCTTTTTTTAGTACTTGACTAATTTTTCTACTGATTCTTTGCAACTCTTACTGTAAAGTCTTCATTTTCAGGTCTTATCACATTGCTTCTAGATTGGAGGGAACAATTATATCAGTCACCTATTTCTCCAATATTTATTTACTTGACCAGATATTTGATTGAGTTCTCATTACATGCCAGTGTGAATAAAAGGCTTAACATGTGGTAGCTTTTTCGCAGATAAGGTCTGAGCTCTGTATTAAGTAGTGAGGTAAGTAGCCAGGACAGGAAATGGCACAGACATGAAAGACTTTCTCAAGAGAGAAAGTAATATATTCAATGGCATCTTTGTCAAAAAAATATGGGGATTGGGGTCAGAGGCTGTGGTTCAGTGGTAAAGAGCTTGCCTGGCATGTACAAAGCACTGGGTGCAATCCTCAGCACCACATAAAAATAAATGGATAAATAAACAAAGTACACATTTGATGTTTTTTAAAAAAATATGAAGATTGATGAGGAGTAGTGACAGATGACTGAAAAGACAGGGGAAAGAGTTTATATCATGAATAATTTCTAGTTAACTTTAAAATACTTGGACCACCATGTTGTATGAAGTGGTTCATGTTCATATTTTCACTGTAGCTAGATGACTACAAATGTCATGTGCAGGATGTGTGTGAGGGGCACACGCATAAATAATTAGAAGGCAACAGCACAATGAGACATATCCTCTGCTCAGAACATATCAACGATAAATAATTAGAAGGCAACAGCACAAAATAAAGATGATGAAGACCTGAACTGGGGGAATGTTTCCAGACATATAGATGAAACAAAATATTCTAGCCAGTATATGATGAAGTTTTTAAATGAATTAAAATTCACAGACTGCTAGCATTTCAAATGTTTTCATATATATCTTTAGAGAGAAATTGTATTGCAAAATTTACCTGATTTGAGTGTTTTTGCATCTTTCATTGGTACTGATTGATTAGAGGAGTATTAATTATTTCCATGAGAGCCTAAATGAGACTGGAAAAACATATTAAGTAAATATTTCTTGTATTTCATGTATTATTAGGCAATATTTCAAGTTGAGTTTTATAGTACAGACTACTTCATAGTCTCCATGTTTTGGGGGTAGCTCTTACACTATGTCCAGATACACAAAGCCAATATTGAATGTGATTTACCTGTGCTTCTGAAAATGGTCCTTTAACACATCCTGGTAGGCATACAGGAGGGTACTTCATGGTAGAAACAGCAGTCTTTTCAGACTAGAATTGAGAAGAAATAAGTAGAACTGAAGTTGCTAGCCAGAAAACCCAAAAGACTGATCAATTATAAAAACAGAAGTTGTGGAAACAAGTTTCTACATTTTAATCAAATCAGAATTCTACATTTAATTACATCAACATTTCCTGACTTGGAAATGTTTTTGGTCTTGGATTTTTGTAGTGTTTCTTTGTAATGTTTTTCCTCATATTTTTTTTAAGCTTTGGGAATATTTTATTGTAGTTTCATTTATATCAGAGTTTGCCATAATTAAAAGATAATTGTGTATTCTGTGGGCAAATTAGGGCCACATTAAGAAAAATAAGGTGATTTGTAGCACAACTGTATAAAAATGTGTTAAAATAACCATTCATTATTTTAATTGCAATTCTTTACTATCTTTTTGGAAGGCAAACCATTGAAGGTAGTGACAGTAAGGCAGCCACAAGATGGCAAAGAACCCAGGTATTCAGGTGCTTGACCAGTACAAAAAGTAGTTTGGCTCATTTATTTTGTCAAAATCAGTCTTGCCCAAGTGACTTGGAGATGTTTAGAAATATGTTAGGTGAGCTAAGAAATTATGCTATGAATATTTTACAAAATGAAAAACCCTCATCTTTTCAAAAAAGATAATTCATTTCAATTAAAATAATGTTGCTTGTAATCAAGAAATATGCTGTAATAACACGGAATGTATCAGTTTAAAATTAACACACTAATAAAATATTAATGACAGTTATCTTTATTGACACTTGAGTTTTATCTAATATTTTTTTCCATCGATTTTTTTTCCTTCTTAGACTTGGGAACCAAATCTAATTCTGCTGATAATTGCAAGTACTCCTCTCTTTTCACCATCCAATGTTTTCTTTTTTTTTATTCTTGGTTGTA
>NW_026011173.1:0-2940 GCF_001458135.2 Marmota marmota marmota
ATATCTTCATAACAATGTGTCTTGGTGTTCATCTACGATGATTTTGTATGTTCAGTGTCCTGTATGCATCTACAATTTGTACATCCATTTCCTTTTTTTATATCTGGAAAGTTTTCTATAATTATTTCATTCAACAGGTTGCTCATTCCCTTGGTTTTAACCTCTATACCTTCCTCTATCCCGATGACTCTTAAGTTTGGATTTTTTATGTTATCCCATATCTCTTGGATGTTTTTCTCATGATCATGATTTTTTACCAGCCTTTCTGAGTTGGCTAGACTCTTTTCAAGATGATATATTTTGTCTTCATTATCTGATGTTCTGGCTTCTACTTGCTCCACTCTGTTAGTGATACTCTCATTTGAGTTTTTAATTTGGTTTATAGTTTCCTCCATTTCTAGAATTATTGATTGATTTTTTAATAATCTCTATCTCCTGATAAAGATGCTTATTTGCTTCTTTTATCTGTTTGTGTAATTCATTTTCAATGTGTTCTTTCATTGTTTGAATTTGCTATCTCATGTCCTCTTTAAGATTCCATTCCATCTGTCTGAGATATTCCTTGAGTTCTTTATTTGACCATTTTTCTGATGCCTCTAGGTCCTCCTGTATATTTAGGCTGTCCTGCATTGTTTGTACTCCTTTTCTTCCTTGCTTTTTCATGCTGCTCATGTTACTTATTGTTCTGTTTGACTATTGAGTTACTGTTTACTCTTATAAATTTATTTGGTTTTGTGTGTCTCTGGAGTCTCTCTTTTGTGTTGGGAGACTATGACTAGAGATGATGAGTTTTGTTGCACTTTAATGCAGATTCATTCATTTCCTAAACTGTGTATGGATTCTGATGGCATATAGCGGTCTGCGATTTGGTCTTGGGACTTATATTTAGGTCGAATGATGTGATGGTATTGAGGTTGGTATCTCTTGGCAACCTTTGAAGGTTGCTCTACTGATGAGGGATATTAACAGGAGAATGGTGTGGAGTATTTGGGGGTACCAAGGGACTTGGTAGCACTATATAACACCTCGGAACATTTACCTATACATATTTAGTAAATTACACATAAACAGCGTCGTGATGCTTGGGATGAAAGGTATTAGAAGGGAAGGGAAGAAGTCACTAAAGAGAATGAGAGTAAACAGGTAGAATTCAAGGAAAGGGGAATAAGGAAATTGAAAAGAAATGAAAATACAAAAGAAAAAAATAGAAAATAAAAAAGAAAAAAATTTAAAAAATAATCAAAAAAATAAAAATTAAAAATAATAAAATAATTAAAAAAATAAAAAAATATAAATAAAAATAAAAAACAGTTTAAAAAATAATAAAAAAATTAAAAAATGCAGTCTTAGGGTTCAATTAACTTCTCTTCCAGTAGGTGGAGCTGTGCCCACCGGGCCAAGCTTCTCCTCTCAATGCGGGAACCAATCACTGTGCAGCAGCTCCTCCTCCCCGACTGGGCGGGTCTCCAATCCTGAGTGCCTAGGGCCCTTTCTTGTGTCTAGACACTTTTCCACTTTTCCTTCAGCCAGGCCCCACTAATCGGTGACGATCACCACAATACTGGCTACACGCCAGGTGTGCTGCTCCCGGGAGCCCTATTTTCTTGAACGACTGGGCACACTCTCCCTGTTTGCCATTCCTTCAGACCCTAAGGTTGTGGAGCTTGGGCTGAGAACCCTCAGTGTATTTTGCTTACCCTCCAGTAACCATGCCCCGGTAGCTGGTGCAAGAGACCTCAGTTGTCAGCGCTGGTGGGAGCAGTAGCCGGGGGTCCCACACTGCAGGTCCCACGCCGCTGTTCCCTCAGTCTGACTATCACAGGAGAGCTGGGAGGGGCCCTTGAGGTTTCTCTGCTGTGTGGAGGGTGGGGCTAGGGGGTTACACACCTGCTGCCGCTGGTTTCAATGCAGTTATCTCCTCCGCCACATTCTGGTGACATCAGTTCTCTGCCATGGTGATATCCTATGCGAATGGCAACAGTTCCTTCCCTTTGCAGGGTGACCGATGCAACAGGTGGTTCCTGACCAGCTCTCCAAAGCCCCGTCTCAATCCTGTGGCCACTGCCTATGGAGGCTCAGTTGGTATTAACCTCCGCAGGATCAGGAAAAGCCGACAAGTTGTCTCAGCAGGATCAGGATCGTTTATTGCTGAGTCACAGCGGTTTGTCTGCAATACACAGGCGAACGGGAGCCTGAATTCAGCCACTCCAGGCTCGGTGTGCATTCTGAGAGGCACAGATTGTTTGCCCCAGATCCACGTCAGCTCAGCATTGCCTAGTGCTCCTGAGCAAACAGCATTTTGATGGTTTAAGACTCCCTATGCTCGTGCAGCTGAAGAGGTCAGAGACTTGATTTCTCTGTGCCCGCCGCCATGTTGGATCTCTCTTTCATGATTTTTTATATATGTATAAAATATGGAATTATTAAGAGGTCAAGCTCATTAACATATCTATCTAGTCATTCACTGATCTGATATTTTTGTGGTAAAACATGTTAAACTTCTCATTAAATTTTACTGCATATGTTATCCAGTTTTCTCAAAACCACTTGTTAAAAAGGCTGTCTTTTCTCCAATGTATGTTTCTGATATCTTGTCAAGGATCAGATGACTGTACATGTAGGGATTTATCTCTGTGTCTTCTATGGTATTCCACTGAGGACATGACTGTTTTGATGCCAGTGTCTTGTAACAACCATTTTACTCTCAAGACCAAAATTTTAATATAAGACATTTATAAAATAACATCAGAAAGTGTCTAGGTGACCTTGAATTTGACAGTGGATTTTAAAATTCAATAGCAAAATATAATCCATGAAAAAAAATACTAGTAAATTGGAAGTTTGGTAAAATGAAAAACGTTAAGAACCTGGAAGGCTGAGGTGGTAGGAACATATGAGTCAACTAGTTTAAGACAAGCCTGGGCAATATAGTGAGATACC
>NW_026011174.1:0-2940 GCF_001458135.2 Marmota marmota marmota
GGGGGAAATCGGGGTTCTAATCAGATGTTTCTGATCCTACACCTGTTCCTAGTGCTGATGGCCTGCTGCTTTTGGCCACAGTAAAGACACACACTTGAGTTGGCGAGGATGTCAGGGGAAAAGATGTTGGGGAAAAGGGACATTCATACATTGCTGGAGGGACTGCAAATTGGTGGAACCAATTTGGTAGTTCAATTCCAGGTTTTCTAAGGAATTTCCATAATGCTTTTCAGTATGGAAATTCCTTAGAAAACCTGGAATTGAACTACCATTTGACCTAGGTATCCCAGTCCTTGACTTATACCCAAAAGGACTTAAAATCAGCATACTATAGAGACTCAGCCGCATCAATGTTTATAGGTGCTCAATTCACAATAGCTAAACTATGGAACCAACTTATATGCCCTTCGATAGATTAATGGATAAGGAAACTGTGGTGGATATATGTGATGGAATATTACTCAGCATTAAAAGAGAATGAAATTATGGCCTTTGCGTGTAAATGGATGGAGTTGGAAAATATCATGCTATGCAATGTTAGCCAATCCCTTAACACCAAAGCCTGAATGTTCTTTCTGATAGGTGAATGTTGCTCCATTAATGGAGAATGATGGGAAGAATGGAGGGAATCTGATAGGGCAAAGGGGGATGAGGATGGAGAGGTGGTATGGGGGCAAGAAAGAAAGTGGAATGTGAAGGACATCATGACCCTAGGGACATGTATGACTGCACATATGGTGCAAAGCTACATCATGTACTACCAGAGAAATAAAAAATTGTGCTACATTTGTGTACAATGAATCAAAATGCGTTCTGATGACATATATACCTAATTTGAATAGCTAAATTTAATTACAAAAATAGACACACACTTGAGCTGTCTCCTTAGTTCTGGGGATGCCAGGGACACTCACATGATTTTTTTCCACTCTTCCAGAGCTGTAGGGAAGGCTTGTATGAAGGTTTACCTGTCACTTGGGAAAACTGCAGACACATAGTCTCCCAATGGCACCTCATCACATCCGCAAATACCAGGAGACTGACCGCAAGAGGGTCCTGGACTTGTTCTCCCAAGGGATGTTCGAGCATGTCCCCGCGACATTCCGACATGGGCTGAAGATGCCACAAACATTCTTGCTCTTTCTTGGGGTGCCCATCGCCTTACTCCTGGTCTCTGGCTCTTGGCTCCTGGCTCTTGGATCTAATGTCACCCTCCTAGTTTTCCTCTGGCTGCTGGCCAGACAGCCTTGGAGAAAGTACGTGGTCATGTGTTTGCAGACAGACCTTGCTGACATCACCAAATCCTATCTGAGGGCCCGTGGTTCCTGCTTTTGGGTGGCTGAGTCTGGGGGGCAGGTGGCAGGCATAGTGGGTGCTCTGCCAGTGGAGGACGCCCCCCCAGGGAGGAAGCAACTGCAGCTGTTTCACCTCTCTGTGGCCTTGGAGCACCGAGGTGAAGGACTAGGGAAAGCCCTGGTCATGACTGTCCTCCAGTTTGCGAGAGCTCAGGGCTACAGTGAGGTTGTCCTTGATACTAGCATAGTACAGCAGGATGCTCTGACTCTCTACCTGCACATGGGCTTCCAGAAGACAGGAGAATACTTCTTTAGCAAGACCTTTAGACTACTGGGCATTTCTATGATTCAATTAAAATACTGCCTCCCATCTGCTCAGGAAGTAAGCCCATGAGCTATTGTCTCCTGTATCAATCAGGTTCTAATTGACAATCCTGTAGCACAAGCAAACCCTGGCATATTGCTTGAACAAATGATGAAAACTCATTGCTGGTGCACATCTGAGTCCTGCATGTTTGACGGCGAGTTGTCAATATGAGGACTTCTATTCCACTCAGTGCTTCATTGGTGTAGACCATTTGTAGGTAAAAGGTCAAGAGGATAATGTGCTCACAGGTTGCTTGAGTTTATGAGCCAGTTGTTTCTCCTGGTCTGTGCTGGGCAGCTCTCTGGGTCTCAGGATACCTATAGAAATGTCCTGGATAGACTGCAGTACCAGTGACACTGTACATCATCATATCCCAGCAGGCCAGCTCAGGCAGGGTTCAAAGTCATTGAAGAGCAGCCAATGCAAAATGAGAGAGGAACAAAGACTTCTCCATGTCCTCACAGGGGTCACTTGTGGACACATCCCAGACTCTGGGGAGAAATGGAGCTGGCTCAGAAGTGGAGGAGCTGCAGAGTCCAGAGCAGAGGGGCACGATGAGGCTCTATGGGAAGAATTGGGCAGCAATGCACTCACTGTAGTGACCTGTCCCTGCAGGGGGGTGGGAAGGTGGCTGTGGATGGAGGGGGATGTTCCATGGGAAGATCTTGGTATAATGCACCCTCCTGGTGCTGCCATACACATGGGCCAGGCTCACTGGGGGAAGTTGTGGGTGGAACCCTCCTGTGGGTCCTGGAGGAAGACATGGACAGGTGAGTGTCCCAAATTAACCTGGATTAGGACTCAGTCCTAGACTCTGTCCCCAGGTGTTCACAAACTCCAGATTTGAGCCTCAGGACAGATCCCTCCCATAGAAGGGAGAGTTGGGACATGAGTCAGTGCTAATATTCCCAGGACTGTCACCCTTTACCAGCTGCCAGAACTGTGTCTGTGGCGTGTTCCTGGGGGCCTGCAGCCACATACTTGATCTCCCTCACCAAGAGGCAGTGCTCCTGATCAGAGATTCTACGTGATACTGATCCATAAACTTCTGCCCCTTAGGCAGTGTTAGGGGGTCTTTCTCACCTTAGTTTCTACTTCTCAGCATTGTGGGGACACTTGGGTCACATCCTGTGCAGTTTTGGGATTCAACCTTGGCTACGCCCATTTCAACTACATGGAAACCGTTAACCATGCTAATGGGTTTTTCCAAATTGAAGAGAGAAGTTGTCTAGGACCAAAGGGGCTCTGAGACCCCTCTCATCATTTAGTAATCAACTA